>NW_012267356.1:3830154-3896186 GCF_000151885.1 Dipodomys ordii | reverse complement strand
CTCCAGCATCTGTTGTTATTAGAGTTCTTGATTGTAGCCATTCTAACTGGAGTGAGGTGGTATCTCAATGTTGTTTTGATTTGCATTTCTTTTATGGCTAGGGAGGTTGAGCATTTCTTCATGTCCATGTCTGTTTCTTTAATTTAGTTCTCTGACAGGATTGGGGTTTGACCTCAGGGCTCCCTGTTTTCACTCAGCTTTTGGCACAAGGTTAGTGCACTACTACTTGAGCCATAGCTCCACTTTCAGCTTTTGGTTGATTCACTGGAGATAGAATCTCCTGGACTTTCCTGCCAGAGGCAACTTCAAACTGAGATCCTCAGAACTCAGCCTCCTGAGTAGCTAGGATTACAGGTGGTAGCCACCACCTTGAGGCCCTGGCCCTAAGTCTGTTTCGAAATTCAAATCTTATGATAGTAACTAGATTTGAAAGTTTTAAATTTGGAAGAAGAACACAATCAGTTAATGCCTATGAAGTGATTGAAGTAATGTAGCAGACTCCTAAAGTTAAGCACTCTATCAGTATTGTTATTATTCATTAAAAACTCTTATTAATCACTTGTAGAAAGATATAAAACACTGACTCAGGCTGGGTGTTGATGGCTCATGCCTGTAATCCTAGCTGCTCAGGAGGCTGAGATTTGAGGACTGTGGTTCAAAGCCAGCCTGGGAAGTAAAGTCTATGAAATTCTTATCTCCAATGAACTGCCAGAAAGCAGGAAGTGGAGCTGTGGCTCAAAATGATAGACTGCTAGCCTTAAACAGAAAGAGTTCAGGGGCGTCCAGTTCAAGCCCAGTCACCACTACTCCCACCAAAAACAAACAAACAAACAAAAACCCAATGACTCAGGATGGGTGCCAATGGTTCACACCTGTAATGCTAGCTACTCAGGAGGCTGAGATCTGAGGCTTGATGTTCAAAGCCAGCCCGGATAGCAATGTTTATGAGACTTTGTTTTCAGTTAGCCAACAGGAAGTCAGAAGTGGAGGTGTGGCTCAAGTGGTAGAACACCAGCCTTTAGTGAAAAAGCTAAGAGATATCACCCAAGCCCTGAGGCCAAGCCCTAGTATCAGCACAAGAACAAAAATTAAAAAAAAAATCACACTCTGTTCTGGAGACTTTGTTCATTGCTAAAAGAGTATCATTAGACCCTTGAGGGCAGCCACATCTATGAGCTTAGAAATGTACAACCTCAAGCTAGCCAGATGAGAACTTGCATTTAAGGAGCTCTCTAGGTGCTTGGCTAGCACACTCCAAGTTTGAGAAGTGCTGAACTGGTGTGCTCCAATAGTCACGTAGAAACCTTTAGGCTACTTGTACTTCTGGCTAAAATGACATAAAAGCAAGACAGACTCAAACAATATGCTCTGTCTTACTGATAATTATTCAGATCTAACCGGAACCAGGGAAGGCAGGTGGTAAGGTGGGAGGAAAAGGAGCTCAGGCACCTCTAATTGGAAAGCAGGTCCATTGGAACCAAATGCCCTCACGGAACAACTATAGGTTCTTATAACAGACCTGGCACATTCCATGGATGGGACAAAGCCAAGCATAGCACTTTATAAAGGAGTGGTAGGCCTGGCAACAGTGGCTCACACTTGTAATCCTAGCTACTCCAGAGGCTGAGATCTGAGGACCAGGATTCCAAGCCAGCTTGAGTAGGAAAGGCTGTGAGACTCTTACTAAGGGTACAATGCCCTAGGCCTAGATTCAAGCCCCGGTATGGGCACATTAAAAGGAAGTGGTATCATTAGCAATTGGCAAACAATTTTAAAAAAGAAGTACAGGAAAAGAGAGTAAGTTTTTGAGCTACTTACATTAACCCAGGGATGCTCAAGGACCTGCACAGCTGAAAATCGCTGATCCACATTGACCAACAGCATCATGGTGATGAGCTCCTGTGAAAAGAATATTAGACTCCATTTATTCGGCTTTGAAGATGAAAAGCTGGGTGTTCACAAATATGGGCCTTCTCTTTTAGACTCAAAAAGCACCTGTAAAAGCTCTGATCTTAACTGTGTCAACTCTACCTGAGTAGCTGAATAACACCTTCAAAGTTGAAACTATAAACGTACAGCTGATAGTTGATAGTAAAATAAAATGAAATTGGTATCCAAATATGTAATGGAGGAGAAATAAATCCTACTTGTTAAAGAATCCTACTTGTTAAAGACTAGAAAGGGGAGTGCAATTCAAATTGATTTCTTATTTCATTTTATAGAAGTTGCGTGGCAAAAAATACTTTAATATTTTTTACTTTGGCAGATGACAGGAACAATGAATTTATTTTCTCCCAATTTCTGGAATAAAGGAGGACAGAAGTGCTACTATCTAGCCAGTAAAACAAGAACCCTGGTGATTGAACACCAAGGTTCATGAATGCACACATTCTACCACTGAGCTACAGCGCCAGACTGTGAAAACCCGCTTCAGTAGCCAAACAAATTTAAGTAAATGTGTTTAGATTGATCCAAAACTTTCCAGACAGTCTATAGAAAGGAAAAAGAACTATGAGGAAGCAACCAATTTGATGGTGTTTGAAATGAAGGAAACTTCCTCACAAGCTCCAAGTGAGCTGAGCTCATAGTGACTTTGTTTTGCATCTGTCCACTTTGGACAAGAAGTTCCCAAGAAACAAAATAGTTACACATGCAACACCCAGTTCCTGATATCTTCAGGCTTGAGGACCACGTGGGATGGGCATGATCCACATCCACTGATGAAAAGCCTACTTTAGCTTTCTTCAGTTCCTTTTAACTTGGACCAGGAGTTATTAAAGCAATGCCCAAGAGTGATGTTTTTTGCTAGGTGCTTTGGGGATTCAGGAGACATCAATGTCTTTGAGCTCTCAAGTTATAGAGTTGGTAAGCACTGGGCAAGTTACTGAAGAGTCAATGATAGATACGAATGCTTCATTCAGTCCTGCAAATATATCATCTCAGCTACTTTCCCTTAGTCCAGAGGGGGATTTGTAGGAAGCTGAGGAAATAAGAGACTTGCCTCTAATATGCACCATTTTCTATATGCAAAGTGGCCAAGTCATATTTAGGACAACGTAAGTCCTACAAATTGAATTCCCCAAAGATAATTATTGTTTAATACCAAATTTTCCGAAACTGTAAGTACTTGGAAAATGATACAAGCCAGGTGTCCTTTATTCAAAATCTTTAGGGGCAAAAGTGGTTCAGATTATTTTTTGGATATTGAAATATTTACATATACATCATAAAATATCTTGAGGATGGGTCCCAAGTCTAAACATAAGATTACCTTATATTTCACATATACCTTATACACATAGACCAAAGATAATTTCACACAAAAATGTTAGCATACCTAACTAGGTTTTGGCTAGGATGTATCACACAACGTCAGCTGTGGAATTTTCCAGTTGTGACATTATGGGGGCACTCGAAGTTTCACATTTCATAGTATTTTTTATTTTAAAGTTAAAGATAGTCAGTCTGCATACGTTTAATTAATTAAAAGATTTCACTTTTGTTCCCCAAAGTTGATCATCTCAGTGTAAATTTTTTATAGTTTTTAAGATGTTGAACTACTACTATTTTAAAAATATGTTGAAATGAACGCAAAAGTCACAACTTTACTCATTTCAAAGCGTCTATTCAGTTATATTCAATATATTCACATTGACATTGTTGTGCAACCATCACCACCACCCATCCCTCTCAGAAGTTGATCTTTTAGTTTAGTGGCACTGAAATTCATTCACCATATTCTCTCCTAACTGTAACTCCAGTTATCCTTCAAGGTTTCACATAAGTTATGGCTTCCCCATAGAGCCTTTGATCACCTCAAACTATGTTGAGGTTGAGCTTTCTTCCCTTTGCTTATTTGCATGTATGACTATGACTTATTCATAGATTACTCATTTGCTGAGTGCACATTGACCAGTAGTTATGAGCCAGTCGTGATATAGACATATAGATGACATAACAATAAGTTCAATGCACTTTCACAGAATTCACATCATGGAGGAGAGAGTTTGGAAGGAAACTACATACATAGGACATAACCTACTAGGTATGTATGTCTATATATCTCTTTAGGTAAATAAATACAGATAGGTAGTCATGCAGTATTTCAGTTGGACACAGAAAAGCAGACAAGGAAGACAAAGCAAGTTAGGCATGGCTTACGAGCTACAACTGGAAACAAGGTAATATGGGTAGTGTGGGAAAGTACTGTATGATGGCTTGAGACCATCATCCTGGCTATACAGGAAGCTGAGATTGAGAGGACTGAGGTCCAAGACTAGCCCCAATGGAAAAGTCCATGAGACTCAAGGTACTCCATTCCAACAAAAGAAGCAGGGCACGGTAGTACACACCTGAGATCCAACTACAGCAGAAACTTAAAACAGTAGACTCTTAGTCCAGGTGTGTACCCTGGCAGGAAGCAAGACGTATCTCAAAGAATAAAAAATAAAAGCATAAACAGTGCAGAGCCAGGCACTGGTGGCTCACACCTGTAATCAACAGGCTGAGATCTCAGGATCATAGTATTAAGCTAGCTCAGGTGGGAAAGTCCATGAGACTCTTATCTCCAATACACTACCACAAAAAAAGCCAAAAGTGGAGCGCTGGTTTATGTGGTAGAATGCTAGTTTTAGGCAAAAAAAAAGCCCAGGAACAGTGCCAAAACCTTGAGTTCAAACCCCAGGCCTGACACAAAAAAGTGCAAGATAGGACTGGAGATATGGCTCAAAGGTAGAGCAACTGCCTGGAAAAGAGGAAACCTTGAGTTCAAACCTTAGAAATATATACATATATATGTATATATATATATATTTAAGGAGGAAGGAAGGAAAGAGAGATAAATGAGAGTTTTGAAAGAAAGGCCGGCAAGAAACAAGGAATTATGTCATGAAGAAATCTGAGATGGGTTTAAGCCTGGCAAGGGTGGAGACCCTACGAGGCCTTGTGAAGGTGGAGGCACTCAATCACTTATTACTAACACTCAATGTCTGTCAAATCTTTGTAATAACATCTACAGTGTCTGTCAAATCACCATTTATGACATCATTGGTCTCTGAATATATGGATTGGGAATCAACCATTTCATTAAGACATCCAGGCTCCATGAAAGAAGGCACTGGAAACCTACCTTTGCAGAATCAGAAACATTGTCCCAGTATGGAGGAGGAAAGTCCACTTGCCCCATCAAGATCTGATCAAACAGCACCTCCTGGTCATCACCACCTCTGTGTAGATGAATGGCAAGGAGAAAAAAGCACTGAAATCTCAGCTGAGGGCTGATATTTCTTGTCATTCAAAGCACTGGAGCTTTTTCCTCTTAAGTGTGTAAAACATTTTTTTAAATAAAAATTTTAAAGCTATTGAAAAGTGCAACTTTTTTGTCAATGAAGAAAGAATTAATTTTTAAACTAAAGGAGGAAAAAATTATGGAGGGCATACAAATTAGTACACACAACATGGAATAAAAGAAGAGGCATTGCAAGGGAAATTATGATGTTCTTTCTGTCACCAGCTCCTTTGTGTGAGAAGGGCCAATAGATTCTCTGAGACTATAGAGATTCTTTGTTGGTGCTGAATGAGAGATTGCTATCCATACCCACGAAATGGAGGGAAACCACAAAGGAGGATGTAAGTGATTACACCAGCAGCCCAGATGTCCACCTTTAGTCCATATCTGGAAAAAATAAGTGATACTAGAGTTAGCAAAATTAGCCAGGGCTAATTGTAGGGCATGCTAAATTAGATGACCCCAATTGCAAACAAAACATAAAACCATCCAATCAAAAACCCAACCTAACAAACAGACAACAACAATTAAAAAAAAAACCCTTCAGTGAAATCAGGCAAGGTACTATGTTGGCGTTTGAATTACTCAAATTTGAGAATTAGAAAATCCCCAATGACTTCATATCTCACCCTAGGGATTTGCCAGTTAGGGTTCCCTCCTCATGCATTCTATCTTTCTGCTCTTTGGGTGCATAGTTCCATGAGAAAACTTATGTCCAATTGGTTATAATGGAGACTGTCATGTGGGTCCAAGTAAAGGTTGGAATTGCCAGTGAAAAGATAATGGGCCAGGCGACAGTGGCTCATGTCTGTAATCCTAGCTCCTCTGTATGCAGCATGCAGTTATTATAGTCTCCTGTAGTTATTTCCTTCAACCTCCCTTATCCTGTCTTGCTCCCATTTTCATCTTCTTGGTGATACATCAATTTCTGCTGGAGTGTTCAATACCCTTAGGCATGAGAGAGCTAGCTGTTAGCTATCCTCTTCTGGAGGCTGAGATCTGAGAATCACGGTTCAAAGCCAGCCTGGTCAGTAAAGGCCACGAGACTCTTATTGCCAATCAACCACCAGAAAACTGGAAGTGGCACTGTGACTCAAGTTGCTCAAGTGGTAGAGCTCTAGCCTTGAGCTGAAGAGCCCAGGGACAGCACCCAGGCCCAGAGTTCAAGCCCCACGACTGACAAAAAAAAAAAGAAAAAGGATAATGGGGCTCTCTCTCTCTCCTCCCCCATACTTCTCTCTCTCTTTTTTTTTTTTTTGCTGATGAACAGCATTTCAGAATGTTGACTATGGCCCTAAAGAAGAAATAGCTCTTTGTGGGAAAAGACTATTTGTCTCAGGTTAACCCAAGTACAAATATTATCCTAACCACTGAGTCATGAGGTTATAGGTGATTTCACCCATCTGAAGAGTTTCATTGTATCCATGTGCAAAGTGGAAGTAGGATTATTTACAGGAAAATGAATTTAAGGAAATGAATTTACGACCTGGCAGATGGTAGCTCCTTGGTAAGTAACAGGTTATCCTACTTTTTTTCTCCCCACATTCTAAGGTAATTTCATTCAATGTCTTCTGTACACAGAAACGAGTAGATAGCTAACAACTCTCTCATGCCTAAGGGTATTTACACTCCCGAAGAAATTGATGGATCACTAAGAGGATGAAAATGGGACCAAGACAGGATAAGGGAGGTTGAAGGAAAAAAAACTATAATAACTGCATACTGTATACAGCAGTATCTGTTTCTTTTATCTCCAGAAGGCAGTTAATTACCATTGATGTATGTTTTTGCTGTGAGTCCTAACAAGTTTAACTTTGTGCTTGATATCTTTTTTTAAACTTTCATTTTTAACCAAAGGCCAAATAGAAACCTTAAACCGGATTACAGTAATTGGCAACTGGATGGAGAAAACGGCCCCTATTGTAAGTGAAAGAAAGTGGGGGGGGGGAGAAGGAAGGAAGGAAGGAAGGAAGGAAGGAAGGAAGGAAGGAAGGAAGGAAGGAAGGAAGGCAGGCAGGCAGGGAGGGAGGGAGGGAGGGAGGGAGGGAAGGAGGAAGGGAGGAAAGAAGGAAGGAAGGAAGGAAGGAAGGGAGGAAGGAAAGGAGGGAGAAAGAAAGGAGGAAAGAAGGGAGGGAGGGAAGGAAAGAAAGAAAACCCATGAAATCTAATTCTGTGTAGGTGCAAGAGCACAGTACTACATTTCTTGTTCTTGATGCTGTGAGGTCTTTTGAAATACAGGTGAAGCACTTACCCAGTTTCAGCAATGATTTCTGGAGCAACATATGTTGGGGTGCCACATACAGTGTACAGGGGGCCATCAACAATTGTGGCCAGTCCAAAGTCACCCAGCTTCAGTGATTTACTCCCATCCTGGTGTTCATAAACCTAAAATTAAAGCAAAAACAAAAACAAAAAAACCCATTGCCTTCAAATCAACAGTTCACAGCTTTTCCCTGAAGAAATGGGGAATGCTGTGGTTTAAGTTTATTATTCACAGAGTCAAAAGCATTAGGCAATAATGCAAGGATACTACACAAGAACATCGTTCTTTACTTTAAAACTGGGCACTGGTGGCTCTTGCCTATAATCCTAGCTACTCAGGAGGCTGAGATCTTGAGATCAAGGTTAGAAGGCAGCCTGGGAAAGAAAACCTGACAGATTCCTAGCTCCAATTAATCACTAAAAAGCTGGAAGTGAAACTGTGACTCAAGTGGTAGAATGCCAGCCTTGAGCAAAAAAAGTTAAGGAGACAGGGTACAGGCTCTGATTTGAAGCCCAGTATTGGACACACACACACACACACACACACACACACACACACACACACACACCAAGCAAGCAAGCAAACAAACAAAAATATAAAAGGACTAGAAAACAAAATTGGTTAAGCAAGTGAACCATCATTCATATAATATGATGTACATAATAATTAAAATGGTGATTGGGATTATGGCTGAAATGAATTGTTTGTGTGAGGATAGCTTTGTGGAAATTGTCCATTAAAAGGAAAAAAGAATGTGCAAAAACAAGTATTTGAAATGATATACTATTGGTGTATATGTCTCTGAGTGGTAGGTTTGTGAATAATTATCCCCCTTTTCCTTATCTGTATTTGACTTTTTCCCTTCAATTAAAATCTATTTGCTCAGTAACATGGAACTTAGAAATATCTAGTGCCATATCTACAATTTATTCTTCATTATTTATTCTTCATTGCAATATCTAAAAGTTTTAGACATGTAGTTCTTTAGAAAATGAACTAAAATACCTACACACATATTAAACTACTTTATTTTCAGTGCTCTGTGTTTCCGACAAGATCTATTTACAATTTTTTATTAATAATTGAAAGGGATATTAACATTTCATTTCACCTGTGGCAATTTGGAAAGATTTATCAGGTGCTGAGTCAGCATGCAGTCCAGATTTCCTTATTAAGGTAGTAAAAGTTTCCAGTCTCTCACCCAACAAATCAAAACAAGAATGCCTGGGATTCAGGTAAGTATTCATACTCCTTTAATTCTAATTCATGATCAAATCAAATGTAGATGTTTAAAAAAAAGCATGCCAAGCAACTTTATTGATTGCTAAGAAAGGATCAAAGGTCATTTTGTATCCTGTCAGGGCCTTTGTCCTAGAATAAATAAGATAAAGGAAAACAAATCACAATAATTTATAATTCTAGTATTTCCAGCCCAGGCAATCTTCAAGGAGGGGCCTCAAAGAAATGGCGAAGTTTTCTACATACATCAAAATAATTCACCTAGCAAGTCAAGGCTGGCATATTTTTCTGTTATCACTCTATGATCATCTGTTCTTGTAGTCTGAATCTCTTGCACAGTGAGATGCATCTCTACACATCAGGAGCACAGTTATGCTCCACGTGCTGTGTCTTTCTGCCTTTGGAAAAAAGTACATTAACTTTGCATTCCACTGCAGCACAGAGTACAGATGTCTGGCTAGCTAAGCTGCAGTTATCAGCAATGGCCATTTGAATCCAACTGTTTTGGCAAGGGAAGGCAACCTGATTCTCCTCTGCAGTGAGAAGTGTCTTATCCCTGTAGAAATGATTGTTTTACATCTTGCCTACACTCAGAACATGGAGTCTTCTTCCCCAAGGTTCTGCATCATGGTCAAATTTGGGCTGTCCTAGAGCAAGCATCCAAAGACTTGTGTGGTTACCTACACTTGGGTTGTTAAGGCAATGAAGCCATGTGTCCTATTGTTGTCTGTGATTGTCCTTCTTACTTAATGAAGGAGCCATGCAGCCCTGGCTATGACAAACGGCTTCGAATCAAGACTTTGGAACAACACAATACTATTCCCAGTCTACGTGCTCTCAAGCAAAAGCAAAAGCAAACACTAAATGGGAGCTCTCTCATGCCAGCTCTTCTGGTCATCTAAATAATAAGCAAATGTTTTTAATGAACAGAAATGTGAGCTGGAAACATCTAGTAAATTGTCTGTCTAGTTTATTTCCCAGATAGAGCAGAATTGTTTATTTCCTTCATTTCATTTTCTTACTAATAACTTCTTGCTTTGATGTTCTTCTAGGACTAAACATTCACGATGTGTGCGTTGTGAGGTTATCCAGATTTTGATCTATTCAACCTCATTTATACAAGAATTCTGTAGCTTTTTATCTAACCATAATGCCTATATCACCTAACTTCATTCAGGAGTTTGACAAAACCAGATGTTGGAGGATCTAGTCATTAAGTCCCATTACAGTTCTGAATATGACCATGTAATTCTCTTACATGTAGAAAGGGTTTTGTTTATGAGCATCTGGGTTTTACTAGGAATCCATCTAACTATAGCCATGTACTAATCACATTTAATATGAATGAGCAGTAGAGTTAAAGGTTTCAATAATTAAGAACAAACGTGAGGTTCTGGATTCAATCCCCAGCACCATAAAACAAACAAAAATGAGAGCCAAAAAATGTCACTAAAATGTTACTTACAATGTAAAAAAAAATTCAGAAGAACCTAAAATAATTACACTTTTATAAAGGCTTAAAATATTTAAATATGTTGAACATATAGAAATGTGTACATATGTATATATAAACATATACCATATGCATATATATATACATATATACATACACATATGTATTGGTGCTTGATAGGCAAATGCTTGACTATTTGAGCCATACTTTCAGCTCATTTTTTTTCTCTGTGTATTTTTGTTTTTTGTTTTTTTTTGGGTCCGATCGTGGGGCCTGAACTCTGGGCCTGGGCACTGTCCCTCAGCTCTTCAGCTCAAGGCTAGTGCTCTACCACTTGAGCCACAGTGCCACTTCCGGCTTTTTTCTTTTTGCTTATGTGGTGCTGAGGAATCGAACCCAGGGCCTTGAGCATGCAAGGCAAGCGCTCTACCACTGAGCCACCTTCCCAGCCCCTCTCTGTGTATTTTTGAGATAAGGTCTCATTTTTTGTTTAGGCTGCCCTAGACTGTGATTCTCCCTGGTAATAGTTGTGAGGACAGGAACATACCACTATACTTAAGATTTTTCAGTAGAGGTGGGTTTTGAGAATTTGTTTTTGACCAGAATCTCTTCTGGTCTCAGCCTCCTGTGTAAGGCCTGCACCACTATACCCAGCTATTGGCTGTTTGCAAGAACAAAAAGTTAGTGAGAACAAAATTTTTGCTTGATCAATCCTCTCAAGTAGCTAAGATTACAGACATGGGCCTCAAGTTCCTGGTTTGAAGCTGTAATTATTTTTTCTAGTAACTGGGTTCGAACTATAGGTCTCCTGCTTGCTTGGGATGCTTACTTGGCTGGTGCTCTACTATTTGCACCATGCCTTCAGCCCAGGTTTTGCTAATTATTTTGGAGATGGAATCTCATGGAATTTTTTTCTTGCTTGGGATAGCCATGAATCAAAATCCTCAAGATCTCAGTTTCCTGAGCAGCTAGGATTAGATGTATAAGCCACCAACTCTCAGTTTGAATCTATAATTCTGATGTTCAATTTTTTAAAAATCTCTCTTTAGTCACTTATATAATTCCTTCCCCCTCTCGTGTGGCAGTAAAATTTTCTTGACTATATAGAGGCTCAAGTGACATTTAAGACAGACAAAAACAAAACAAAAACAAACTAAACACTAAAAACATTGTACGCAATTGAAAACATTTCATGGCAAAAATACCTGAGAAGTGATTCAACAAATGTTTTTGTAGATAAATGCATGGCCAAGCGCTAGTATAAAATTTTGTTTTACTTCTTGTCAGGGAGGGAAGAAAACAAGGTTACTGTGGAGTTGGAGTTTTCCCTCTCAACACTTTGGGAGAAGGATGGGAAACAATATGTTTCAGTGCTCCTTCTCTTCCAATAGGAAATTCCCCTTTCCTCGGCTTACATCCGGGGCTCACCACCAGTGCCAGCTGCAAACCCAGCTATACTCTCCTTCTCTTTGACAGAGCCAGTTGAAGAGGGCTATGAGCAAGGCCATTTGTGAATGTAACCAAACTTTGTTAAAAAATCATAGCTTGTTCAACACATCTGTTTCAAGCACACACACACAAACACACACACATGCACGCACACACATATACACACATTCTCGCAAAACCATCTCTGCTAAGTATCTTCCTAAAGAGAAGCTATCCCTTCACTTTAAACCAAGTGTTTAATTAAGATTAGAAATCAAAAAGGCCTCTTACAATTTCCCATTCTGAAATCCCCAGTCTGGTTGGTAAAACTCTCAGAATCAATTCTGCCTTGAGTCAACTCAGTGACTCTCATCATTCTGGACATTTTCAGAAAGGACATTAGCAAGTTGCCTTTATAGACTTGGACACCCTGGTTCGTTGAGTGGGGTTGCTCTGGATAAGGAACATTTGGCTATATTTTAAAGCCTCTATAAGCCATGACCTACACATGAAGTGGGAGTATGTTAATTGTCAGTCAAGGAGTGTTCACAATGTGAGACACTTAATGTTCAATTCAGGACCTTTAAATACTATAGAGGGTCCCCAACATTTTAAACACCGAGGGGCTATTAAAGAGATGAGGATTAGTGCAAATTACCTAGTATAGAGTGCTTTCACTGTTTTAACTAAGCAATAAAACGGTGTAATTGTACAGCACTAATTGAATGCAGCCACACATAATTGTGGGTTGCCATGTGTATCCTGTTACCATAAAGACTGTCAATATTTTGTAAGCTACTCTTGTGATCATTGCAGATGGCTACAGTCAGAGAAGTTGTTCTCTAGGGTTTATTATATGGCTATAAAGACATCTCATGGTTTGACAGACTAAATGTGTTAAATGACAGCAATTATGAAAAATATTCCAATTAAAAGCTGAAGCCATGTCCTACCAAGAAGAGATATAGTGAAAGGTTGGGGATCGAGATTTGGTGGCTTATTCTATCCCTCCCTCCCTCCCTCCCTCCCTCCCTTCCTCCCTCCTTTCCTCCTTCCTCCCTCCTTCCCTCCCTCCTTCCCTCCCTCCCTCCCTCCTTCCCTCCCTCCTTCCTTCCTTCCTTCCTTCTTCCTTCCTTCCTTCCTTCCTTCCTTCCTTCCTTCCTTCCTCTCTCTCTCCCACCCTCCCTTCTTTCTTTCCTACTTTTCTTCTTTAAAGAAAAAGGGTTTTATTTTCGTATCCTCTGTGTTTATCTAGGGTTTTGTGCTTGCTGTAATTTGATGAATGGTTATGTATATATGCAGGATTTCCCCTGGATGGGAAATTGAGACCATTTGGAAACATTATTTGAAAGAATAAAACATTTAATATATAGTCATAAAATGCAGCCGGTGGCCATAAAATAATATGAAAATCCACAGATAACCTGAGCCCAGGCAAATGGTTTCAAGGATTTCCATAATCGAGAACTAAAAGTTGACTAATGTAACAGATGTGTTGGGGGAAAAAAAACCATAACTCTCAATGTTGCTACAAATTCAAGGGTAGTCCTGTTGAAATGTTGGCTAATGAATCATTAGTAACCACGAATAGCTTTCACAGATCAGCTCAATAGGTACTAAAAATGATTTCACCAAATAGACTTGAACAAAACTAGCGTGAAATTGAAAAAGCCATGGAAAAAAGGTCAATTTACTCTTTTACCATATAAGAAGTCCTTTTAAAAAGACATTGATTTCCTCCATCCATAGTATATGGCCTTTCTGATGCTTTCTGAGTAGGGAGCTATTTTGTAAAAAAGGTACTTTATAATCACATACTTTGGAATTAGACATCCTGGAAAAATAAATTCCAATGAAAACATTTTATACCCACATGTTGAACACTCATGAAAAAAATAATGGAGACAAGAGAAGTTGCCTGGAAGTCAGAAAGAAAATCTGAAAAGAAGTTATCATATTAAAGGAAAAATAAAATCACTGGAAATTGAAGAAAAGATGATGAAGTGAACGGAAACTCCAAGAAATTTGATTTTCATCCTTGATTTAAAATAGTCATGAAGCTATCTATAAGGGGGTTTTGTGCAGCTGCATGGTGATACTTGAAGCACGTACATTCCGGATCCTACGAGGAATTGTATCCTAGGACTTTGCCAAAACTATGGGAACTTAATAGCATTGCAGTTAAAAAAATGTTACATGTTTGTCACACAAATAATATCCGGTATGTCGTTGCAGGCAACATTGGAAATGACAGGCCATTTACAAAGTGAAAAGCTCTTCCAAACTCATAGTCTCGATAGCCAGAAATAACCATTGTTCACATGATAGGCAATGCCTTTCTGGAACTTTCTCTTTCTTTCCTGCTCTTCTTTCTCCATTGAATACTACATCCTGAATGTTTTCCCAAGTGAATGAGCATAAATTCATGTAATTATTGTATGTGCTGCTAGACATTCCCTTATTGAGATATACCATAATAATCCTCACTTCAATAACTGCCACTGTCATTTATTGAGCACACAGGAAACACCATGGAGATGCAGATGCTATGTACATTGTCCTAGATGATCTTTACAGCAGTCCTGCTCATTAACTACTCTTACTGACATTTTGCAGATGAGAAAATTGAGACAGAGAACGGAAGGAACTTGCCAATGTCATATAGCTAATAAGTAGCAGAGTCAGAATCCATATTTCTATCCAGAATGTCTGCTTGCCACACCATTACACCTTTTAACTGTCTAATGCCCTGAGGAAAGCTGTTTCAATATGACCTGGGATTGTTCCAACCAAAAATATTGAGATGGTTGTGCATGTGCATGCGCACGTGCGTGTGCGTGCACGCGCGTGCACACACACTTCCCTTTACATGGATCTGATTCCCTCCCTTACGTTATATTTCTATAAAGGCTTTGGCTGTCTAATGTTGTACTAAGCTCTGAATGTTATATTCTTCCAATACATATGAGATAACCAAGGATCACAATAAATGCTTAAAACAAAAAACAAATGGAACACAAACCAGATACTGGTGACTCATTTCTGTAAATCCTGGCTATTCAGGTGGCTGAGTTCTGAGAATCAAGATTCAAAGCCATCACAGGCAGAAAAGTCCACACATACACACACACACACACACACACACACACAAGTGAAATGGACACACTAGTACACCAAATAATATGTCAAGAAAATGTCATTTGTGTTTTTGTTTTCTTCAGCTTTCATTCAAATTCAGAGAGTAGATTTTTTTAAACCATTGATCAATGATAAGAAATGGATCAGTTTTCTTCTTGGACACTTCTAATAATAACTTATCTAGGATAAAAACTGTTTACCTATCAGAAACTTTTTTCTTTTTTTGATGGTTTGATTATACTCAGTGAAAATACTTTTTACTCAGAAAGTATGAGTCTAAACAGATTTTAAAACTCCACATTTTCTTACTTCACATCTACAGGGTTGTAATTTTGTAGGCAATTTTGCCCTGGAAGCTCCCACAGTAAATATCTTAAATTTCTTTTTTTAAATCTGCAATAACTAGTATATGTCTAGGACAAGCAGAAGAGGTCAAAAGCTATGTACACATGACCATATAACCTGGTGCTAAGCAAAATGAACCCCAAGATAGGGACACAAGAGGTTTTATCTTCCTTGTTGTTCTTTTTAATGTACTTATAATGTACTATGTGATTTTTTTTTGTTTTTTTGTATGTTCTTCCCCCATGGTACAACCCCTGTTGTCAGTGTATTTAATTCCGGTGTCCTGCATCTTGTATATACATTTTTCTAATTTGGGGAAGGGAAGGGAAATAAGAAAATGCTGAAATAAGGATACAGGACGACTCATTGTAACAATGAGATGTACAAGACAGTATGTTGAAAATGAACTTTACATCTTTGCAGGAGGAGGAGGTGGGGAGGAGGGGGGGAGAAGGGCGGGAGGAGTTGGGGAGATGGGAGGAAAGGGAAGGTAGGGGAAAAACAAAGGAGGGGGTAACTTTTTTCTTATGCTAACCCTAAGTCTCTGCCCTACTAATGTCTGTCTTATCTTTAGCTTGAGTTTAGTGCTCTCAAATATAGCACAGGAAAGTAGTCTGTCTTCTACTTGACAGCCCTTCTACTTTGGGATATGTGATGAGCCTTCCATTTTCCTTCTCTGGATGAACCCTGGGTCCCTAACTCAGTGTATCAGTATTCCTGCAATGGGTAATGTGCAGAGAGAAGGTAAAGGACCCTTGGATAGTCACACTCTTCACTTTTTCCAGGCAAGGAAGTGAAGGGCACATTAAACTTTTTTTTTTGAGTTGTTGGGGTGAACTTGCGACCTAGGTGCTGTCCTTGAACATTTTTTTGTTCAAGGCTAGTGCTCCACCACTCTGAGTTACAGCCCCACTTCTAATTTTAGAGTGGTTATTAGGAGATAAGAGTCTCATGGAGTTTCCTGCCTGGGCTGGCTTTCAACTGCGATCCTCAGATCTCAGCTTCCTGAGTAGCTAGGATTACAGGCGTGAGCCACTGGTGCCCAGCTCACATGAATACACTGAAGCCCTATTACACTGGACTCACACTGAGTCTCATGGTCTTGCTGAGGCCTTCTGTTAACTCATATCCATTTTCCTGCAGTCAGGCAAAGCTCACCATTACTCTTCTTGTGTAGTCATGAATAAAGCTAGTATGTCCAAATGACTTATTCTGGTGGCATTTATATTTATGACTTATTAAATTTCACCTGACTAACTTTAGACCTCTGTAGAGTCCTTTGGCTCCTCACTGGGTGGACCTTTGAGACTCAGGCAATGCTGATGTTGGGTAAGGCTAATGTCAGAACTGAGGCAGAGCACTGGCTCTTTTCGCTTGGGCAGTCTCCAGTCTACTCATTAGCACATTGTGATGGATTGTGTTCCTAATACAGTTTGACTTGCTTCCATGTTATCTGGAGGTTCTGGATAGACAGATAGAAAATATTAGGAAAAAACTCTGCCTACACTGAACAGTTACAGACCTTTTTTTCTTGTCACAAGTGTACAAACAATGTATAGAATACCAGTTACACAGACCTTACATTGTATTAGTATCATAAGTCATCTAAGGATGATGTAATATGTATGTATATATCTATATATTACATACACACACATATATATATATACATTTACACACATATGGATGTATATATGGGGAAGAGTGGAGGTTATATACAAATATTATACCACTCTACATTTGGGCCCACGGCAGTGAAGACTTGGGTAACTCCACAGGAGTTGTGGACCCTGAGGAATTGTTATAGAAAGGACTGAATACAAATCTACGTACGCGTGGTTTTGTTCATAGACTCTTCTCATTCTCAGATGCACACTTTGTCAATCAATGTGGGTGATCCTGCTACTCACACATTTATTTTGAGACTAAGAGTCTTAGGTTTCAAGCACCAGGAAATTCATTATCTTGTGAGCTTAGAGGTTCCGTGAATAGAATTGAATAAGAGTTAGTTAGGACACAGACTGTGATGATCACCCCTTACAGTAAACAGAAGAATGTATCACTGCATATCATTCATTGAACACAATGAGGTACTTGAGCTAGACGTGTCATTTAGTGGGAGGTACAAATCCTTCACAGAGAGTTTCTAAAGGAAAATTTATAACCACAACAATCAGATTCTCCTCTCTCTCTCTCTCTCTCTCTCTTTCTCTCTCTCTCTCCTTCCTTCCTTCCTTCCTTCCTTCCTTCTGGTTCGACAGTGGGACTCAAACTTGTACCTGCCATTTTCTCTCACTGGCAAAAGCTCTAACAACTGGGCCATACTTTCAACCCCTACAGAGTCTTTAAGAAACTGCCTTTTTCTGGAGAGTACTGGGGAAGAGTTTGGGAGGTAAAAGGTTTCAAACATAACTTGCTAAACTTGAATACAAACATTGAGTTTATTTCTGGAATCTAAAAAAATATTGATGTACTTTTTTAAGCAAAGACTAAATTTTATAAGGAAGTGATACCTGTCTGTAAGTTTGGAAAAGATTTGTCCAGTTCACTGGAAGAAACAAACTACTGATGATGTTGCTGCCAAGGTATTTTTGCCATCTAGTGGTCACTACTGAAAATTGCAAGTGTTGAATCATGTTTTTAAAAACACAGAATGTGGCATGATGTATGAAAATAGAATAAAGAAGCCCACTAAATACAGTCATCAAAAATACGGAGGAATATTGGTGGTGCTAGCCCACACCTGCAATCCTAGCTACTTAGGAGACTGAGGCTTGAGGGTCAAAGTTTGAAGTCAGCCCCAGCAGGAAAGTCTGTGAAACTTATTTCCAATTAAATACCAGAAAGCTGGAAGTGGCTCTGTGGCTCAAGCAGTAGATCACTAAACCTCAAAGACAATGCTCTGGCCTTGAATCAAAGGCTCAGGACCAGCACACACACACACACACACACATACACACACATACACACACACACACACACACACACACAGAGGGAAGATAGGAAAAAGTAACTGGGGGAACAAATCTGATCAAAGTATGGATGGAAATATCACAGTGGATCTCCTTTGTAAGAACAAATATGAGAGAAAAAGATACTAGTGTTAATGTCCACATAAATTTTCTGAAAACAAGAATTCTCACCTGACCTCAGATGATATATTTAAACCAACTGGAAAATTCCAATACATACTTATCATAAATAAATACCTTATTTACTGATCTTCATATAGCTGAATCAAAAAATAAAGGGAAGAAATATCTAGTCTTGTGTCACTATGTAACATTACAATATATCAGAATTTCACCAAGAATCAATTCAATGCCATATAACTCTACTTTAATAAAAATTTCCTAGGGTCATGATAAATTTGTATGAAAAAATAAAATCACATTGTAAAAGAAAGGAAGTGCCTTTAGTTATTTGTTTTGGTACACACACACACCCACACAACACACACACACACACACACACAGAGTCTCACAAGTGCATCTGGAGATCCACTTGTACCCATTCAATGAGGTTTTTATTGGGGCCACTGTGACTCCTCCGTGTAATGGAAGAGTTGAGAAAAGGCATAGACTCCTTTCATATGCTCTGTCCCTACTCTAGGAGAAGTAACTCATTCACTTATGCCCATCTCATAGGATTATTATGCACCAGGCTTGATAACAAGCAAACCAAAAAAGAACTACATAAAAATCATTGTTATAATCACTTTGGAGGCAAAGTATTAGCAATGATACAATAAGAAAGAGGTGATTTTTTTTTGAGCCAGTTCCAAGTTTTCACCTAAAATGTATCAGTCATATATTACTGCAAAGCCTTGAAACTCTGAGGCTAAGATACATTTTAATATTGTGCTATAAGAATTAAAAGAAATAAATGACAAAAGTTTTGTGTACATGATAGAAATCTAGAACTGAGTCAAACATTTATAAAACCCATTTCGCTAGATGCAATAAATATTAAACATTTACTAGCAAAAGTCTTGTTATCAGTTTTATACTTCAAAGGAGTTTATAAAGATTTGTAGTGAACCAGTAAGCAAAATTTTTAGTGTGACCACTTTACAGATTTAGTCATTTTCCCTGTGCTAAAAAGCAAATTGATTCAAAGTTTTTATATTTACTTAGGCATAGAACTTAAAAACAATAATCGATAGCTTTCCATTCATCACAGGGCAAATCCACACATAAACAAGTGGACCATAAAGTTTAAAAACAATGTTAATAAAAGAGAAAAAATAATTTTCACAACAATATTGTAACATTTTGCTGATTCAAGGGCTTGGACTCAGTGCCTTGTAATCTTTTTTTTTTTTGCGGGGGGGGGGGGTCTGGTTGTGGGGCCTGAACTCTGGGCCTGGGCGCTGTCCCTCAGCTCTTCAGCTCAAGGCTAGTGCTCTACCACTTGAGCCACAGTGCCACTTCCGGCTTTTTTCTTTTTGCTTATGTGGTGCTGAGGAATCGAACCCAGGGCCTCAGGCATGCAAGGCAAGCGCTCTACCACTGAGCCAACTTCCCAGCCCCATG
This sequence comes from Dipodomys ordii, assembly GCF_000151885.1. NCBI lineage: Eukaryota > Metazoa > Chordata > Mammalia > Rodentia > Heteromyidae > Dipodomys > Dipodomys ordii. Next base: position 3,876,498 of record NW_012267356.1, on the reverse strand, counting down.
CCTTGTAATCTTGTTCAGTTTGTTTATGGCGGGCACACTGTCATTGAGTTATGCTTCCAGCCTGGCTTTTTGCTAGTTAATTGGAGATGGAGTCCTGGGAACTTTTCTGCCTTGGCTGTCTTCACATCATGATGTTCTGATTTCAGCTTCTTGAGTAGCTAGGATTACAGGAGTGTGCCCCTGGTTCCCGGCTTATATACAATATTATTATAAAGCACTTTCATTTTAAAAAGTCATTTAACATTCATTATATTTAGAAGGGAAATAAAAGAAAGAGAACTAATAATTATGTGTCTCTCTGCCTTAAAAAATCTCCTTAAAGAAGGCTAGAAGGAGTAAAAAATTTTGTTCAAGGTCATGAAACTAGCCAATAGAAGAAAAAAAAAGAAACAGAAAAAAAAAGAAGTGCTTGCTTTCAAATTTTCTTCCATCTGATTATAAGTATTGGGTTTTCTTCCATCTGATTATAAGTATTGGGTATGTGCCAGATGCCCTGAAACTCTTATCTCCAATTAACTACCAAAAAAAAAAAAAGAAAGAAAAAAAAGAACCAGAAGTGCAGCTGTGGCTAAAGTTCTGGTAGAGCAACAGCCTTGACAGAAAAAGCAGCTAAAAGACAGTGTCCACACCCTTTGTTCAAGTACCCAGTAATAAATAAGTGAATAAATAAAAAAATACTGCATATGTGGAGGTGTACCTCCACAGATGATTTTTCTTTTATATTTCCTCAGAAAGTTCTGAAATTAACAAAGATCTCATGTGCAATTAGTGATGCCATCCTAATATCCACCCAGTAATAGATTTAGCTGTGCAAAATTTACCAACCCTAAAAGTAAGAAACTACCATAATGGATTCTCTTACATTTTCATGTAGAAAAACCATTATTTCGAGTAATTGCAATTGTTATTAAAGTTGTTCAGATTCTGTAATTGTTCAGATTCTTAAATTAAAACAGCAAGAAAAAGGAGAGTTTTTTTTTCTTTTTGGTTAATGAAAAGCAAAATATGTTCCAGTGGGACAGCCTTTTAAAGGTATCCTATACATTATGATTTTTAGCAAAACAAGGCTGCCATATAAGCATTTTAGCCATTTAGAGAGTTAATGCTATAATTAAGGAGCAAATGAAAAATGGCTGCCTAAAACTGAACTGCAAAGGAAAAACAGGAGGAGAATTGGACCTTTAATTTTCAATCAGTCACTGGAGTTTTGGAGCTTGGAGAAATTATTAACAAAGGCCTCGTTGTAAGTCCTTTCCCACAAGACAGTCCTACATAATTCAGGATACAGGAATAATGAATGCGGAGATGAGAGAAAATTGCCCCAGTTTGTGAAGGTAGAAGAGAATGTTTATGCTACCACGGAGACATGCAATTAAGTCAGACCTCTGTCACTTGACCTCAGCTGCCTTCATTAGTCAATAGCTTCAAGATTACCAACATAATTGCAACAAACTGTGTACATATTTATTTCTGAATGCCTATCTTCTTGAAGACCAGCTCCTTGAAGTGATGTGTTTAGCCAAGTTCATGGCCCATAACAGTACTCAGTTAACCTCCGTTTAACTTATAACTTACTATGTTCAAATGGCTTTGGAGTAAGAATTAAGTTGGGATCTTGACTTTTTCTACTGATCAACCATTACAACTATGAATGGGTCATTTATCTTTTAGGTGTTTAGTTTCCTTCTATGTGAAATAGGACAGTAAAAGAATTCACTCCAAAAAGAGGGCTGGTGTCTCATGTCTGCAATCCTAGCTACTCAGAAAGGCTGAGATTTGAGGACCAAGGCTCAAAGACAGTCTATGCAAGAAAGTCTGTAAGGCTTATTTCCAATAAACCTCCAAAAGGCTGGAAGAGGAGCTGTGGCTCAAGTGGTATTGGACCAGTCTTGAGCAAAAAAGCTAAGACACAGAACCTGGGCCCCGAGCTCAACCCCTTGTACTGGTGCTCGCGCGCACGCGCGCGTGCACACACACACACACACACACACACACACACAGAATTTATCCCATGATTGAGAAGATTAGACAAGACAATAACTGTGAAGCCCTTACTTAGCCCAAGGCTAAGCACAAAGCTCAAAGCACAGATCGGGTTCTCATGGCAGCAGATCTCATTTGCTTCTGTCTCTGTGGTGGGAGTTGAGAGGCTCCTCAGCTTTTGCCTTCCCATCACCTGGAGGAGCTGGCTGCAATGTGGATTGCTGAGCCCTGTCACCAGATACTATTTCTGAATTGGCAGAGGGGCATGGAGACCCAGAAATTTGCATTTTTAACTGGCAGCTGGAAGTAATTGTCATGCAGGGCGTCTTCAGACCACCCTTGGAGAAACACTGCTTTAGAAAAAGAATCCTCAATTCCTAAGCTTCTAAAGAGACCAGCAAACTAACAGGGAGTTTCAAGTTATTATAGGATGCTCAGGGTGGATCATGGAAGTGAAAAACAGCTAGCATTTTGATCGAAGTCATACATTTGTGTATATAATTCATTTCCAACCTGAAAAGACAGTAACATTTATACTGTGACTCTCCCCTACCTAGCCCTGTCTTTCCGCCTTTTTTATTTTCCCCTACTGTTCCCTCAGTAACTGGGCTTCTGATCCTCTTTTGCTGCATGATGAACTCTTCCTTAGAGATAGAAAATTCAAAAGCAAACAAAGTATTTGTAAAGTGAGAAAAGATGTCTTTGATTTTTAAAAGTCAGGCTTCATGCTTATCTCCCTCCCTGTAGCATACCTAGTGGCTCTAAAACCAATTATGATTTATTTCCCTTAGGCTTTAGAGCGTAGGAACTACTAGTAAGTGATCAGCTAGCAGACTAAAGCAAAGTCTGTTAGGGCTTCTCTTCTTTTCCCAAGTAAAAATTCTTAACAGAAAAGAGATATGGATTTAAAAAAAATGGTGGGGCTGGGAAGGTGGCTCAGTAGTAGAGTGCTTGCCTTGCATGTCTGAGGCCCTGGGTTCGATTCCTCAGCACCACATAAGCAAAAAGAAAAAAGCCAGAAGTGGCACTGTGGCTCAAGTGGTAGAGCGCTATCTTTGAGCTGAAGAGATGAGGGACAGCGCCCAGGCCCAGAGTTCAGGCCCCACAACCGGACCCCCCCCCTCCAAAATAAATAAAAATTAAAAATAAAAAAACCCCTCTACTTTGTCCTAGTCTAAGATGTTAACTACAGCTTTAGACTTGTGGCCTCTCTTCCCATTCTTATGTCTGGTAATTATTTACTAGTAAAGTGAGACACTTGTACTGGGGATCAACCATAGTCAGCCTGAAAGGCTAGTTTTACATGAGAGATGCAGGCCAGCTGGCCTGCCAATAAGTTGTTAAGGTGTTGGGAAAGGGGTGTGGGGGGTGGGGAGAGGGAGGTACTGGGACTTGTACGCAGAGCCATGAACTCTCATTTGTCTTTTTGCTCAAGGCCAGTGCTCTAACACTTGAACTAGACCTGGACTTTTTGCTAGTTAAATGAAGAATCTCTTAGATTTGTCTGCACAGGATGGCTGTGGACCTGCATTCTCTGATCTCAGCCTCCTGAGTAGTTAGGATTACAGGGTTAAACCCCCAGTATGCCTGTCTGCAAAAATTGTCTAAGAAGAAAGTAAAAGGGAAAACGTGTATTTGCTCCCAAGGGCATGGAGCTCAGAGTGCCAGAAGCTGGCATTCCTCTTACCAGCAGGTTCTCTGGCTTGATGTCCCGGTGTACGATGTTCAGGCTATGCAGGTATTTGATGGCACTGGCCAGGTTGTATAGCATCCCACTGGCATCTCGCTCCGTGTATTTGTTAGTGGAAGTAATAGCATCAAAAAGGTCTCCTCCCTGAGAAGAGAATAGCAGTGTAAGAGCAGCATGTTAACAGATGGGCGGATGGGCCCCAGGCTGAGGGGACTGACAGACCGTGAAGGAAATGAAGAATGGATGAGGATCTTTGGGTTCTTGAGGGCTTTCCCTGCCTCTGCCTCTCAAAGACCCAAAAACTCTAGGAAGATTTCTTTCTTCATTAGAAAAGACAGTCTCCCTTCTGCTTGAGCTAAAAGGAAAAAGAACTCTCCAATAACAGACAGCGGCCAGCTCCCCAGCCCCCAGGGAAGGGGAGGTGGAGGTAGACTTGATCCCCAGATCAGAGGCCTAGTGACACGTGGCATATGCTCCCAGCATTACACCAACTGACAGCATAATGACACAGTCATAGCCTTAAACCTCCTCCAAGGATATGCAGGTAATTCTGTAAATTGCACCCTTAACAAATTGTTCCTCTGCTGCCGAAATTGTTCCTCTGCCTCTGAAATTATTAACATACACGTGTGCATGCTCCCCTTGATTCTCTAGATTTAGCTCTGTCAGAGTGGGTGTAGTGTTTCTTTCTCTCTCTCTCTCTTTCTCTCTCTCTCTCCTCTCTTTCTCTTCCTCTCTCTCTTTAATGTGCTTCTTTGTAAGGATCACAGAAAAAAAGAACCAGAAATGACTAGATGAGGGAGAGAGAAAGGGAGGGGGGAGGGGGGAGAAATTTCAAAACAAGTTTTCTAGGACTATTATTCACTGGCACTTTTACTTCCCTTGTTCTTTGCTAATTTATTGCTACTTGGTGAAACAGCATAATTTTAGGGTCCATTTTAAGTTCTATTTATTTAAAGCCCTTTCAGAGAATTTGCATCTGATTTACAAAAGATGTTTGCGTCTTTTTACGTACAATGCACCCAAGAGCCCAAACTCCAAATGCTTACATCTGTTACTTAATTCGATAAGGGACTTGTTTTTTCTTCTCAAAATAGCAGAAGCAAAAGATAGTCCTGGTTGGTGAACAATTTCCGATATCAACATCTGGTCTGGCCTCTCTGTATTATCATCTTTGCTCTGGAAACTTCTCTCACTGACCAGTCAATAGAATCATCCTTCTGGACCATCTCACATGTAATCATTAGAGTGAAAGACTTCTCTGTATCATCTGGGTTTGCAGTCCTGTGGCTACAGAGTCACGCTTCTCTCATCCCAAGATCTTTCTGCCAGGCATCCTACATTCTGAACCCACCTTTGCCATGCTGAGGTATTGTTGTCTTTCTTCAGGACTTCACCACCCTTTCCCATATCCTGAGAGGAAGGAGATCTGTGTTCTGCCCCCAAGCAGTCCTCCCAAATTATTATATTTCTTCTCTTTATACTGCATGCAGAAGATTCCTTCCTTGGTTGGAGGGTTTCCAAGAAGGATGAACCCCAAGCTTGTCCTCCTCAGCCCCAAACCCCTTTTCCGAATGTTTCTTCCTCTCCTTTTCTTTGTGTGTGCTAACTCCTGGGGCTCTCTGTGGCCTCAGGAAGGGCCAACTTCTCTAGCACATCTGCCCTTCTCTGAACACAAGAGCAATTTGTATATGTAATGGAAGAAGTCTGAAGATCGGGTTTTAATAGTTAGGAAATGCCCTCTTAAAAACTACTATGACACTGTAACTCAAGTGGTAAAGTACTAGCCTTGAGCTGAAGAGCTGAGGGACAGAGCCCAGCCCCAGAGTTCAAGCCCCATGACGGACCACCACCACCAATAAACAAACAAAAAAAAAAACAACCAAAAAACTGCCACTAGACTCTCTCCCAGAAAACACTCCTTATTTGTCCCATAGCTTCAGGCAGTCCTTATCAATCCACTGGACCCTTTGAGTTTGAGAAGAATGGCCCTACAGAAATTTCTTAGAGATATCTCTATGGAGGCCTTAAAGTCCAAAGTATGGTTGAACTCACAGGCCAGGCCTTCCCAGGGAGCTTCCAGGCTCAGCTCCAGGAAGCCCTGGATATGACCAAACCTAGAGGATGGTCTAGTGGCCCAACGGAGGAGTCCTAGTGTTACATTATAGGGCCTCTCCCCCCAGGAGGATATCTTGGCTGTGCAGACAAAATTCACACAGACCATTAAGTATAATGAAGGCCCTACTGCAGTCATTCAACTGCCACAGCGATGAAGCTTTGTCATAAAGTGTCTCTTCAACCCTTGAGTCTTTGCCTCTGTTTGTTTCTTAACTGCAAATTGCAGCTCTACCAAAAAAAAATCAGTCAGTGGATGGGAGCTGTTGAATAAAGACAGAGGTTTAATCCATTTTCCATGTCACAGAAAGGGGGGGGGGATGGGAATTTTGATGTAGAGAGTAAAATAATATTTTTGATACTAAAGGAAGTGTAATTTGATAGGTTGGTCAGAGGGAGTAATTTGATAATAAAGTATCAGTATGGAATCTTTGTTCTGTAGAACAAGTTTAATATTTTTACCTCCAAAAAGAAGTCATCCCCAGCCTCAAACGTGACTGTAAGCTTGTGCTACTGTGCCACATCTCTCTAAAAAAGCAAGTTATAACTTGAAATAGGAAAATATCCCCAAACCCTATAAATAACCATTAAGTTTAAAAAATACAATGGGCCAGTGAAATGACTCAAACCTGTAATCCTACCTACTTGGGAGGCAGAGTTCAAGGATTCACAGTTTGAGGTCAGCCCAGGCGAGAATGAGAGACTCCAACCCAACCAAAGGCTGAGTGTGGCAATGTACACCTACTATCCCTAGGGACATAGGAAAACACTTTAGTATGGAGATCATAGCCCTGGCCAGCCCAGGAATAAAGTGAAACCCACCCTTAGAAACAATGAATGTGGGGGCTGGGAAGGTGGCTCAGTGGTAGAGTGCTTGCCTTGCATGCCTGAGGCCCTGGGTTTGATTCCTCAGTACCACGTAAGCAAAAAGAAAAAAAAAAGCCAAAAGTGGCGCTGTGGCTCAAGTGGTAGAGCGCTAGCCTTGAGCTGAAGAGCTGAGGGACAGCGCCTAGGCCCAGACTTCAAGCTCCACGACCGGAACCCCCCCCCCAATAAAAAGAAACAATGAGTGTACAAAGGGGCTGGAGGTGTGTCTGGTAAGCTCAGGATAAGAGAAACTGAGTTCAACACTCAGTACCACTCAAACCAAAAAGCAGCATATTTTAAAGTAAAGCAACTATGAACAATGACAGCTTTAAGGCTTTTCTTTTAGGAAATATGAACATATTTCTAGATAGCAATAGGTTAAACATCTTCCTATATAATAAATTGGCTTACTTAATGTGTTCCTTGTCTTAAATCTTAGGAGGAAAAAAGAAAAAGAAAGAAAGAAAATCCCACAGTGCAGTCACCAGCTTGAGTGTAGAATTCAAGCACAGCCCTTGGAGCCTATGACTCTGAATACTAGTACACAATTAATGTAGGAGTTAGTGCAAGTAATTTATGCCTAACAGAAAGCATTCAAGCTTTCAGTTGCATTAGCCTATTAGAAAAGGCGGTGAGAAAAAGATAACCTCATATCAATAAAGCATGACAATTCTACAAACCTCTAATTACTGAAAATTTCAACATACGTGAGTTGAATAGATACCTTCCATCTTCCATCTACATTCAACTATTATCAACACATGACTATCCATCAAATGCTGTCCAAGATGAAAAAGTAATCTCAAGAGGCACAATGATATTACAATATCCACTGACAGGAAGTAGACTGCTTATATTACTTTTTAGGATGGTACTATTATTATATTAGGTTGGTGACTAAAACTTCAAAACTTGCTTTTGCAAAATTGTTGATACCTTTGGGTGGAGTTGAACAAAACAGTGAATATTCTCCCATAACAATAATGGCAAAGATCATATTCATATCTAATGCTTTCTGTCTGCCTCACACCAGCTGGTAGAATCAACTCTTTTTCCTTCTCATAATAACACTATGAATTTAGTACTGTTATTAAATTCACTTTACATGTGAGGAAACTAAGGTCTAAGGAATTATACTCAACGTCATAGTGCTATTTGGGCCAAGGCTGGGACCGGTTCCTTGGGCAGTATACTACTATCATTAATAGTCTTTTTTTTCTTTTTCCCTGGGGATGGAACCCAGGGTCTGTACATGTCAAGCAATGGCTCTACCACCGACTTATACTTCATGTTCTCTCCCTATTAGTATTCTTGGTCACCGTACTAAAGCACAGAAATGAGAGACTGGATAACGGTAGGAGGAAGTTAAGGACAGAGCTCTATCATAGAGGAAGGCAGAATGTCCTAAACAGAAATTTCTTGCATTTGTCAAACACGTACCTTTACTAATTCCATGACGAGATAGAGCTCAGTTGGCACATCCATCTCCTCAATCAGAAGCACAATATTGGGATGCTTCACTCTTCTTAAAATCGACACCTCATTTTGGATCATGTGCTCCTATTCAAGGGAACCATCGTCTTAATCAACATATACAAAACATATGAGCACCTTACTTGGCAGTACAACTATACTGTTTGAGGATTAAGGCAGATATATTTTGGTAAAATATAATGATATTTGGAGAGCCTAGATTTTTCAGAAGACAATGAGACTTAGGACCTATCATGACAACTATAAATTCCTATACAAGAGTGAAATGAAACTTAGATCACAAAAGTAAGGAGTGGTTATAAAGCAAAGGGAAGGAACATAAATGATATCCAATCATTACAACTAACTTTCATTCTTGGATTACTTATAAAGTTTTATTCTAGTAAGTATAAAATATTCTGTTCCACAAAAATGCAACTCTAAGCTTGTGTTTCTTTGGGAGTTGATCTATTTCTTTTTACCCTCAGAACACTACATTCATAAGAATAAACTTTATACATACTTTGCCTCGACATTTACTTTTCTTGATAATTTTCAGAGCATACTCTCTAGCAGTTGACCTGCAACAAGAAAGATGAATGAAAACCTTTAACTTTTGATCAGTTGAATCATTTTGCTATGCATTAACATCTTACTTCATCAATATCTTATAATGCTCTATTCCTTCCTTAAACAAGAACCATGTAAATATTTATAAGCATCAATTTTATACATACTTTATAGGCTGGCAAAACTCAAGAACAGCTAATGTAGACAGATCTTGAGCTATATAGGTTACTACTTTTTAAATAAATATACTATCACTACTACTGCTTTCCTTCCTTAACTCCTGTTAACTTGCTTCTCCCTCTTCTTGGAAGTGTTATACATAGCAGGATATATGTGTTATACATAGCAAGATATATGTTCCTGACTTCCTCCTTGTCCAGCCCCTTCCGCTCTCCCCTATACCCCACAACACAGGGTCTTGCTCTGTAGTTCAGGCTGGCATTAAACTCAGAATCCTCTGCCTCTGTCTTTTGAGTGTTGGCATTACAGGTATTCCCCATCATACCCAATGTCAGTCTCTTTTGAGAGGTAAATGCTTTTGACAAGGGGCAAAAGCAATCCATCCTGCCTTAATTAAAGGTATGGACTTAAAAGCTCAAGGTTGCTCCTCCTGCACTGCCTGTAGATTCTTCAAAAAAATCTACATGGCTATGACAGAGGGAGAAATGAGCTAAGTACAAGCTTGGACACTGGCTATCCCTACACCCCCTTCTCCCCAGGCCATCAGTAAGGAAGTGGAGTTAGAAGGGGGAAGAAGCACTTCAGTAAGAGGTGAAACATATTAGTGCCTATTAGAAGTGGGAAATGAGAAAGTGAAGCTAACTCACCTACACAGAACTGCCTCACCTTGGAAATGCCCTGGGTCGTAAAAGTCTACAACTCTTTTTGGGCTTCAGGAGTTTCTTTATAAGAGGCTTCTGAAGATTTCAAAAATTTGCAAATACTTGAGGAAAACTAGAAGCTGAAGGGTGTGTTTATTTTTTAAGGAATCACTGATATGTTATGATATGTAAGTCCGAGATTCAAATGTATCAGCAATTTTTTCTCATTCAGAATGTTTCATTTGGTGGTCGAGTAGATTCTATGCTCATTTGCCTTGACCCTGCCGTCAGTCCCAGACAGAAAGAAGGAACGGGGGGATGACACTTTGCGAGAGGCTCAAATTCAAACCTGGCTTTTCCCTCTATCACTTTCTCAAACAGGTAACTGGATGGCCAGGTAAAGAAGAAGGCTCCTTAGCTTTGTGATTCCTGTCTATCACCTTATCCTCCTTTCCCTTGAAGGAGTAATATTAAAGTACTACAAGTCCATGAGCTGCTGTAGGACCCAAAAAGCCCAAACCACCTCCACAACCAAGTCAGGAAGCAGAATCCCCAGTGAATGGGCATCTGGCTTGGCTCCCAGGATGTCAAGCTTGTGGGCTGTCTTGGGCCTGAAGCTGAAGGGAAGATGAAAGCAACTCTGGGCTGAGTTCCCAGAGTTCCCTGGGATTTCCCTCCTGATACATAATCCAATCAAACATTCCATTTCATTGACCTATGTTTCATATTGGACAAGGTGCGCCCCCATATCACAACTTTTCTTCTGGATGGCTTGAGGGAAGATCGATAAAGCCATAATAAAATCTTTAATTACTAGAAGTACATGTTTTTCCAAAGTAGTTGATTTGCAAAATGAACCCCCAAACACATGTTAAGACTAAATGTAAGCTGTAAGAATAAAAATGTAAGTACAGATTTTAAGTGGAAACACTTAGCAAGAAATAAAACAGGAATGTCTTTGCTTCCCTCCCTGTTCTGAGCTTTGAGGAATTCTGTGCCTGTGTAATTATTCCACAGGTGGTGATGAGCTGAAATGAATGAACTGCCTTTGTTGTTGTCAGTCATGAGGCCTGAACTCTGGGCCTGGGCGCTGTCCCTGAGCTCTTCAACTCAAGGCTAGTGCTCTACAACTTGAGCCACAGCACCACTTCTTCTGCTTATATGGTGCTGAGGAATCGAACCCAGGGCCTCATGCATGCAAAGGCAAGCACTCTACCACGGAGCCACCTTCCCAGCCCCTGAACTGCCTATTTTTTATTGAGGTTTTACACTGGTATCTAGAGCTTGTACTCAGAGCCTGAGCACTTATTCATTCAGGCTGGAGCTCTACCACTTGAGCCACAGCTTCTTTCCCAGCTTTTCAGTGGTTAATTGGAGCTAAGACTCTCAAGGACTTTTCTCAGCCTCCTAAATAGCTAGAATTACATATAGGTGTGAGCCACAGGGACCTGGCCTAGACTGACTCACTTGTTCTCAGGAGTTTGATATATGGAAAAACACTCTAGACAACTGGCTTGCTGGTGGTAATATGGGACATTTGCTTGTTTGTTCTTGAAATAATGCCCTTGGCCTTGTACAGACCCCTATAGGCTATAAAAAAGCAGTAGCAACAGAAGCTTCACCTTTTTTCTTGAACAGAGGAAATTAATTTGCATGTTGACCTTCCTATTAAGTATGACCTAAGAATAGTGCCTGAATTACTAGAGGGAAATCTCCAAATTTCAATTCAAACTGAATCCAGCTTTGTATGTGTTTACTTGAACTGGAGAAAACTATCTTGGTTAATATAACCATTCTCAATTGCATCAGTTCTATTACCCCCCCACCCATTGCCCCGAGTAATAGAATATTATGGAAAAGGGAATGGCTATTAAAAACTGGGATGCTCTGGCCAGGTGCTAGTGGCCCACACTTGTAAATGCTAGCTACTAATGAGTTGAGGTCTGAGGATCAGAATTCAAAGCCAGTCTGGACAGAAAAGTCTGTCATACTTTAAACACTAATTAAGTCAGAAAAAGGTGTAGTTCAAGTGGTAGAGTGCAAGCCTGGAGTGAAAAAGCCAAGCAGAAATTTGAGGCCCTGAGTTCAAGCCCCAGTGACAAAACAAAACAAAAAAATAAAAGTGGGAATACCATTGCTAGGAGTTTTCCTCATTTGCTATATTATGTAAGTTTAGAACAGCTTATGTGACAAGGGAATCTCTGCTGTCCAAGCATCCTGCCACAAAGCATTGATTTAATTCCACAGCAGTCCTGTGGCACTAAGGTTTTAAAGATGCCAGAAATACCCAGGAGGGCCTGAGCTCCTGGTAGCTCCACACTTGGTTGAGTTGGTGCTGGCATCTATGTAGTGGAGTGACTCGAGGACCAACCCTCAACAGATGAAGCCTCATCAACAGCAATCTTTGTTCATCAAATTACCATCACCTAGCCCGACCCCTCCCCTATGAGGAGGTCACAGAAGACGGCAGCCAACTGAGACTCTCATCTAGTACCTCCATGTCCAGTTTTCTTTCAGGGCTTCATGGCCTGTAAGGACCCAGGCAGGAAAGAAAGAAGAGCACCAACTAGCAAACCCAAAGGTATCTAAGCCGATATCACCTGATTCATCGCTCCATCCCAGTTCCACAGGAAGTTCCTCCAGACTCTGGGAACATGATTCTTGAAGACTGTGGAAATGTCTGTCCCTGGTAAGGCTCACCTTTTCTATATGAGTTATAGTCTGCTTACTAGATTGCAAGAACCAACAGTTCTATGGTGCCATTCCTCAAATAGAGACGGGAGCACTAATACCTAGGATTTTTTATAGAGTTAGAGGGAAAAGATACTTCCAGCAAACTCTTTACTGGTACTCTGACCTCTCGTTACAGTTTTCCAGCTCTATGAGTTTGCCTTGGTGGACTCAAAATGTCTCTTCCAGTTGAAGTTATTACCTTCCCTTAATAGGCCTTAGGAGCTCCACAGAGCACTTGAACAATTGCTCCTAGTGCACAGGAAGCAATCTCCATGGACCCAGCCATGCATTAGCAAAAGTATATGCTGGCACAGTATTACAGTAGGGCAGAGCTGGCGACTGTTCCTGTGTCCACTGTAGTAGAGAAACCTTGCCTGTGACATTCTATTCTTATCAGAGAGGACACGTACTTGCCCTCATTAATAAATATTCATTCCTCATATTGGTGAGACGTACCCCCCGAGAAATCTGTGCCATTCACAACATTCTTAGTTCACTTTTATATATTTCGGGACCTCTGGAAAATATTAAAAGAATGTTTCATGATACCTCTGGGGAGAAAGGGCACATGCCATATGTCCTTGTTCAACAGGGGCTGAATGCTAACACTTTTGAGGCAATCTGGTGTTTAGACTGAAGTTTCATACAGTAAGACCCAAGATGGAAACTCATGCAGAAAAAATGCAATCCAAGTTACAAAGGACAAACATGAATTAATTCTGGATGGAGACACAGGAAAACTCTAGTAGGAGGAGACTAGAATTATGAGACTGAAAAACCATTGTAATGCATGGCCCAGCTAGAAGTGACACGTGGTCACCATGTCAACCTAGCAGATGATGAGTCCTGGTAAATGACCAGATACCCCATAGAGAAAACACTGTGCAATCTGCTAAATACAGAATACTCTGCGACAGTGGAAAAGATGTTAAAGAGGGCTAGATTTGCTATTGGTTAAAATATCAATTTAATAGAAATTATATAAATGTGTGCATACACATTTATACATATCACACACAATATTCGGTCTTATTTGTCCAGGGCCAAATGTGATACATGTGCTTTGGCCCAGCTAAATTTCTTATCAGACCCTTGAGGAGAAGTTCTTACTAGAAGCAGTGGAGCTGGGAGACTAGAAGTGTAGGTTTGAGGGCAAAGCTCTGATCTAAGCACTGGTGAGCTGAATGACCTTGGGCATTTCAATTCTCCAGTCCTTTTCTACACTGGGATGGTAACATTACAGGATTACGATGACAAGGTAGTGAGACATTTTAAGAGCCTTGTCAACAGTTTATATTCAATAAACTCCTGTTTATGCATGCCCTTATTTGAGGAGGTGTGAGGCCCATGATAATAATGGGACATTTGTTTGGAGTCTGGCGGTACACTCTGTAAGTGAGTGGAAAAGAAGACACAGGTGACTGGGAAGCTTCCTCTTACTAGTTACTCATGCTCTGTCCTCATGGAGAGGGGTTGCTGAGACTGTTGTGCTGCAGTGGAACACAAGGTTTGGTAGGAGAATAGCTTAATAAAGGCTCTGCTACCGCAGTTGGGGAAGGGAGGTGTCTTCTGAAGGGTGACAAGGGATGGCAGGCAAATGTGGTGGACACTGGTCAAACATAGAACCTTGCCCCCTATCTGATAGACCTTCATCCATACTGGCTTGGATTTGAACTTTCTAATGAAAAAGAAAGACTGGCTCTTCTAGGCCGATGTTTCCTGCTGTCTTCTGGTCTGAGATATCTTCAGGAATATTCAGAAACTGGTGGAGCCACTAGGAGCAAAGAAGGGCAACAGGGAAGCATGGATACATCAGGCCCACTTCCACAAAGCTAGAGGACAGTGATTCAGGGAAGTGCCCCTTGATTTCCATACTCTGCCCACCTACCACTGAAAAGAAGCTGTGGCTGGGCTGGTCCCTTAAAGCAAGCAGCTGAAGGCCTGAGGTCACTTAGTCTAGGTTTGAACTTTACTGTCACATCTCAATCCACAAGCCACCAGTTACTGCCCATGATTAATTATCAAGAATGCAGGGATAAGCCATTCTCTCTCAACCCTTCCATCTGGTTCACAGACTACCTTTAATCTTAACCTTTAATAAAGTGATCACACTTTAATGGATCAAATATTGATTTTGTTGGGGTCAGTACATATACATTTTAAAGCCTTTCAAGATTAATGATTTTAGAGTAGTATTTACAGATCAAACATTATAGAAGGCTGTTCTAGTCTCTACAAAAATTCCTCTAAAAAGTGTGGGGAAAAGTACTCAATAAGACTTTTCTAATAAAGATACAAACTTACCTGAAAGAGCTGGCAATGTTTCGCCCAGTACAATAAAAGCAAAGCAAAACAAAACAAAAAACCCCAAAGTCTTTATTTACTAGATCTTGTCCAGGAATCACTACATTTTTCAAGTCTATTGTTAGATGGCATTTCTTTAAAGACTTTTTTTTTTGCATCTGGGATTCAAACATTAACTTACTCCATATGTGCCACAGAGTGCAAGTAGAGACATTATCTTGGATAACATAATGCCAAATGTTTCCTTTAAAGTTCCATGCAAATTATATCTTTCTCACCTCTCTACGCATTCCTTGACAACAGCAAAATTCCCATCTCCTATTGTCCTCCCAACTTTATATCGTTCTGTTATCGTGGCTGGAATCTGGAAGCCTTCCTCGGACACTTCTGGAAAAATCATGAATATGTTTTTATTGGTAGAAAAGGGGACACAGATGTTGAATCAGGAGACATTCAGAAGTATCCTCTTATAGACTGGGACTGATTTAGAATCAATATATCATTTTCTGTATATGACGTAATTGCATACCCTCCCTCTAAGACCATGTATATTCTCAACAGTTTTTACTAAGACAAATGATGAACTAAAAGGAATCAGATGAGGTCTACCTCCACTTATATAAATACAAGTAAAATTTTCTCCTGCAGTAACGATTTGAAAGAGAAAGCTTTCATTTTTTTTCTCCTTCCTTCATGCTAATTTGATTAATCCCATTTACTGAATACCCACTGTGTTAAGAGGAATGGCATTCCTATACACAGTACAGGAGAAAAATACAGTTCTTATGCAACTCTGGGCTTCTTGACATTGTTCAAGCATGAAAAATACTTGCTGTTTGGACACTTTACTACATCCTGAAATGGAGACCTCTGTAAAATTCCTTATGAACTAAGCATTGATTGCCACCCCTCCCCAGTTGGACTGAGCAGACTTTAGACAAATGTTCTCACCACCAACCTGCAGAGCAGATGTTGAGTTAAAATTGCAATATCTATTATGTCTGTGAACAGAACAGTTTTGTACTTTCAATTATGTTAGTACCACTAACACAACACATTTTCCACCCCTGAAAATGCATTTTCGAATATTTTACAAATGCCTAATAATGCTTTAAATATCTCAGGCCATAAAACTAAATAAGCCATGCTTAGGCCACATAAATATGCTGGATAACCTTTAACATGTTAAGGGTGTAAAAAGCCTTTTAGAGCTAGGCTCTAAAATTTACATGCTTTAAAGTTATAAATCCTAGCTCTCTCCCTCAGGCAATCTGAATGCAAACTGTGATGGAAGCTTAGTGGGTTTTCTAAATGTGCTCCTCTTCTGACCTTTCATCATCAGTGGAGACTGAATATTTTGTCTCAAAATAAAATAAGAACCTTAAGAGTGTGTGTGTGTGTGTGTGTGTGTGTGTGTGTGTGTGTGAGAGAGAGAGAGAGAGAGAGAGAGAGTGGCTTTCTGGTGTGTTTTGTATACCCACATTTAGTCTATTTTGTTGGGGAATAACACCTAGAGATTCTCAACCATCAGATACTTCAGAACTTCATGCTGGCATCATGATAACACTCACTCTGCATTCATAGTGGATGGAATTTCTGGGAAGTGTTTTCTATATTTCCTGTTCCTACTATTGCCCCAGGTGTTTGAGCAGCCTCTTCACTTCTTTTGGTGGCAACATTTTACTGTTAGTCCTCTATAACCTATCTAGATGGTACCCAGAATAAGTAAGAGCTTGAAGCCAATGTCCTCCTCCCTTCTCCTTGGGAAAGAGACATGATTTTACGTGTTTGAAGGACTCAGCCAGGGGATTGTTGTCTGTTCCATGGGATAGGAGAGGAATGATTGGTGTTAAATCTATTGCAAAGCATCTGAGTTTATAAAACATATCTGCAGATGACACCAATTTAAAGCCATTTAGTTCTGGGGTATTACAAGCAATCATCTTTGGTTGTAGGGTAAATGGGAAGTGGAATGGCTTGGTCACCCTCCCTTCCAGGAGAAGCCTGTACTGAGGCATCACCCAAAGCACTACTCTTGGGATTGTTTTCTTCATGATGATTGATAAAGAGAAGTTTACGCAAGGACCATTTCATTTCATTAGAAGAATACACCACATTCGAACAAAAGGGGCTTGTAGATGTCTGAACTACAAATGTTTGGAGATGCAAAAATGTCCCATACTATGTGGTAGTCAGGAAATTATTCTTATGTAAGTCATATGCCTTACTTGATGTAACAAAAATGTCTCCTCCACAGAGTGTTTGGATTTTGGGAGGGGGGATGGAAAGGGTTGGTTGGGAAGAGAATATCAATCATATCACTTAAAACAGCAAGAAGAGCCTATGATCTTCCCCCCCCAAAAAAAAATTGGGGATAGAACCCAAGGCCTTGCACGTGCTAGAAAGCCTTTACTATTGATCTACATTTCTAGCCCTTGATACTTCAACAGTGGCTTGCAAATAATCATTTTAGCTTTTTCCAAGAGTTTTCCCCTAATTGATTTGAGATTGGTGGAATGACCCCCAGGGAGGGGGGGGGTGTCATTATTTAACAGAATTAAGATTTGGAGGGCAGAAGAGGTTTGCTCAAAACCATGCAGTGAATTAGTGAAAAAAGTGGGCTCTGGAATCTGAGTCATTCAACCACATCACAGAGAATGAGCTTAAAGAGACAATATTTTTTTTTTCAATTGCCACTGAGCCAACTTTTTATAAAGCCACAGTTTATGTTCTCTTCAACATGTGGAAAGTTACTTTCTGTGATTTCTGAAGCAAACAGATTTCTGAAGCTGGCCTTCCTAGGAAACATACGCTCATAGGAATTGAAACATCTCTAAATTAGGCCAATTTCTTCTCCCCATTCTCCTAGAGCCATCCTAATCCCAGGTGAGAGCCATATTTACTTCCTATCCCCCAGTGATTGGCTCCCAAGAGCTGTTGGGAGAATAAATCCAGCCAACCCATTCTCTGCTCCCTGTACAAGCGGGGAAAATCCCAAGCCCATCACCTTCCCCAGGGCCATCGTTCTCATCCATCGAACTGCAGACTTTGGTGGAGGCAAGTGAAGTAGAGGAGCCGCCATGTTGAGAGCTCTGTAAAGGGACAGAAACAGAAAATAAAACAATTGGGTCAGAATGACCAGTCTCCATATGCTGTGTCCAGCCTGGAGTCTCAGGAGGTAGCTTTGCCCATTCCCAGGGAGGAACTTTGGTCTTCACACTTGGAAAAGAAGTCTTTAGCATATTCAATGATGGCCATCACTCTTTCCTATCCAATCTACCAGTAGCAGGTTGTGTTGACTGGATCTGGCTAGTTAATGTGCACCTGGACTTTCCAGGGATTTTGATTCCTTTTTCCCCAAATGAGCATCCTTTAGCTCACAGTTTGGGTTTGACAAATTTTAGGCACCCGTCTTCAGTCCACTGGCAAGTAGGGCTTCAAATATGGACCATTTTGATCTTATCTGCTATACTTACTATAATAGAGTAATACAGTTTTTTTTTTACAAAATGTTATAAAAAAATTCAGCCTTACTTCAGTTCTAAGAAAAATGTAAAAGAGTAGGCTTGAGATAAAGATGGGAGCAATAAAAAGGTTATCAGTCCATTAAATATTATGAAGTCTGAGGTAGAGAGAAGAATAAGAGCCTATCAGGAGCAGGTGGCTCATGCCTGTAATTCGAATCAGGAGACTGAGGTCTATGAATCCAGGTTTGAAGCCAGCCCAGGCAGGAAGTCCTTGAGACTCTGATCTCTAATTAACCACCTAAAAGCTAGAAATAGAGCTGTGGTTTAAGTGGTAGAGTGCCAGCCTTCAGCACGAAAGATCAGGGTCAGGGGCTGGGAAGGTGGCTCAGTGGTAGAGTGTTTGCCTTGTATGCATGATGCCCTGGGTTCGATTCCTCAGCACCACATAAGAAAAAAGAAAAAAGCCAGAAGTGGCTCTGTGGCTCAAGTGGTAGAGTGCTAGACTTGAGCTGAAGAGCTGAGGGACAGTGCCCAGGCTCAGAGCTCAGGCCCCACGACAGGAAACCCCCCCCCTCAAAAAAAATAAAAAGAAAGATCAGGGACAGTGTCCAGGCCCTGAGTTCTAGACCCAGGACTGATACAATTAAAAAAAAAGAATAAAAGTCCAAGTTTGATTGTTCCCTTATAATTTTGATGGATTTCTGACTAGGAGCAAAAATAAATTAGGTAACAACTATGTCAAAGCACTTAAAGGACAACACAACATCCAATATTGCGTATTTTGGCTGGGTAGGGATATACTTTAACAATGTATGGTTTCATTTTTCCCTCTAGTTCTTAAGAACACAAGTTGGGCACATTGCAATGCTATTTCTAAATGGTGAACACAGCTTGTCCTAAAGGCTCGTCCTTCTGCTTCCCTGGGTTTATCCACTTGGTTGGCCTGATGGGAGCAGGAGGCGGTGAGGGGGTGGCATTGGCTCATGCTGCCGGCTGTCTGTGGAGCAGAGAGAAGGGAAAGACCATCTGTAGTTGAGCTGATAATGAAGAGGCAATGAGAAGCAAACTTGACCTACTTTTCCTCGGCTTACCTGTTTCATTCAACCTCCTTCCTACTCCATCTAGCCTTATGTACAAAGTACAGCGCAGTGAGGCAGGGGGAATTCATTATACCCAACAGCCTTTACAAAGAAAAGATTTTAGTTTGCATTAAAAAACGACTCTAGTAGTTGGAGAATTGTTCTTGTAAGGCAATTTCAATCAAGGGCCATGGAGCATTTTCCTGGGTGGGATGAAGACCAGAGTATCTCATTGGATGAGTTCATGAATGCTGACAGCTGACACAATTGAGATGGAAGTTAATCAAAATGTGTTTAAAATTACAGGTGCTAGTGGCTCAAGCCCGTAACTCTAGCTACTCAAGAGGCTGAAATCTAAGGATTGTGATTCAGAACCAGCCCAGGCAGGAAAGCCCATGAGACTCTTATCTCCAATTAACTACTAAAAAGCGGGAAAGGGAACTGTGGCTTAAGTGGCAGATTAGTAGTTTTGAGCACAAAAGCACAAAAAGCTCTGAGTTCAAAAACAGGACTGGCACAAAAAAAAAAAAAAGAAAGTGAAACAGGAAATGACACCTTTGCTCCACTGCAAGGACTTCTGGAAGTTTTGTGATCACCTCTGAATCCTTTGAAGTTTATATGGCATTCCCATTAGTTCCCACTATCACAAACTGCTTTCTATCAATAAATTAGGGTTTGAGCTCTCTCTCCATCTTGTCCCCTCAAATCTTTATATGACCAGCAGCACACCTTTGTCATATGTCTAAATAGAAGAAAGATCCATGCCTAGTCATCACATGACACAATGGATACATACCCCATGGTATCAAAGGGACTGTGAACATCTCAGCTCCTAAACCATGCTCTGCTGACTTTTGTGAAAGTCTGTTTGTGTTTATAACATTGGAACAGGAGGCTGAGACAAGGAGGCTGAGACAAGGCAGACTTATGCTGATGACTGCAGAAAGTAGACATTAACAGGACCACATGTAAGGGGAAGTGATGTGTTTTCTGAAGCAGTATGATCCTTTATTTCTGGTGCTATTGCAGGAATAATGCTGCTCCAATGAAGAAAGCACTAAGGAAATGTCTAAGATCTAGAATTTCTCTTTTGATTTTCTGGTCCTTGAAATTTCTTCCAGTAGCATTACACGTAGTGCTTCACTGTAATGTGGACACATTGTGGTTTGGGGTGACAGATGCTCCTGTGGCATGTGGTGTTTTATATTTTAGGGTACAAAGACACATTCTTTCATTAAACATGCAAGTTAATAGATCTTCAGTGTGTTTCCTAGCAAGGATAGCCACAGTTTATATGCTCAGTTCTGAATTCTTCTAAAGTAAAACTACCAAGCACTTTCAACACAGAATTCTGACCCAAATGCTATCTCTCAAGCTGTTAAATTCCATAAGCTTGTTGTGTATTATTCACTAAATTGACTTATCAGCTAATGAATTGTATTTTCAACAGTGCCACCGAATGTCTGCTGTACTGAATGCTTGCCACAAGGCCAGCTGTGTTTTCTCTACCATATGCATGAAAGAAAAAGTTCCGGAAGGTTTTCAGGCTCTGGTGTGTGTGTGTGTGTGTGTGTGTGTGTGTGTGTGTGTGTGAAGTTGCTTATGCCGAATCCAGATTCCTGCTGGTGAAAATATATGCCTGATTATTTTATTTTGGCTGTCTGAGAATAAGCTGATCACTGAGAGTTTTAAGAAAAATCTTATTTACTTATAAGCAAAGTAAATGCAAAGTCCTAGTTTTGTTTATTATGCTCAAACAGAGTAAGATAAATCTATTTAATTTCTAACAGTGTTAGCCCTTCAGTTTGCTAAGGAAATAAGATTGTGAATGCTATGTACTTTTTTAAGACAAAGATCATCCAGGAACGTAAAGAACTTCAGAAACTAAGAGAAGACCTAAATATGATCTATTCCATGCCATTTCCATCAAGAAAACAAATTCCTCACTTACAGGTGACCATTTGGTGGCCAAATGACCTTTGCTGAAACATCACTGGTAAAGACACATGGTTCTGCAGGTACTATCGTAACTCTTACTATGTAGTATACAAAAGGAACCTCTTTAATTTATGTTGAAATTATGTCCTTTGGTATTTTCCATTTATTGTTTCTGCCTCTCATCTCTAGAGTCACCTGGAAGAGATCTACTCTATTTTCCATATGACAGCACTTCAGGTTTTGGGGAATAGCCACTGGGCTTCTGTGTCTACTCTTTTGATTTGCATATTCTCAGTTCCTTTAAGTTGTTCTTCAGGTGTCAGAGCTCCAAGAGCTCCTTTCACCTCTGGTGAACACATTCCAGCTGTCAATACTACTCTTTATAGCTGGTATTCAAAATTGAATGCAATTTTCTAGGTGTGTTATGACCAGCACAAATGAAAGGAAAAAATTGCCATTTGCTTTCTCTTGAGTAGAATGTTAGTCTACTTCAAAATCATATTGACTTATCAATGGTACCATGTGTTTTAACCTTCCACTGAACTCACAGGTGTGTCTCATTTCCTCAGACTGCATTTGAGAGGTTGGTGTTTTGGACCAACCCCAATACTTCATACATTCATTCATATGAAATGTCACCTTTATTATATTAATATGCTTCCATCCTGTTACTTTTTGGATTCTGATTTTTGTCACCTAACACTTTTATGTTTCTTTCTCTTTATTCTTGTTTTCCTTTCTTTCTCCCTTCTTTCCTCCCTCCCTCCCTCCCTCCCTCCCTCCCTTCCTTCCTTCCTTCCTTCCTTCCTTCTTTCCTTCCTTCCTTCCATCCTTCCTTCCTTCCTTTCTTTTCTTTCTCAATCTCTCTCTCTTTATCTCCCATCTCTCTCCCTTTTTTCTATTCTCTCCCTTTTTCTCTGTTAAAATAATTTTAGTAATCAGTTGGCCTTTTCAATATGGTTATTCCTAAGCCACCTCAATGTACATAACTTCTATCTTCCTAGAACTTATCACCCACAACTGCCTGAGAAAGTTTGAAAATAGCAAAATGAAAAGGGGTAAGCTCTTACTCCTTAGAACTGACCTAATGAGACTAGCCTTTATATCTGACCAATAAAACTTGAAAATCTCACCTATATTTTTGATTGCTTCTAAATGAAATCAGTTTGCCTATTTAGATTTTCTGAGCAGATTAAAACCATTTTAGAAGGAATATGTTACTAAGGTTTTGTGTTTGCTTCAGTCTGTTTGCTAATTCCAAAGCATCTGGACCTACAGTACAAAACCTACAGTTTATTTTAGAATTTAATGCAATTAGCTGCTCTGAGAGGCGTTCTAACATTTGAAATGTCATCACCTCCCAGCAGATTTAATGGGAACCATTTGGGCAGGTTGCTGACACCTGGATGCTTTTATAGCACACCTTCATAAGAGAACTAAGTCAGAACACATCCTTAAGTGTAGCTTTTTAGCTTGAGATCACATAACAGATGGAGAACATATCACACTTTTTGAAGTAAGTGAGAAAGCTGACATAACAGCTCTAACCACATTTTACCAAGATGTATTTGATGACTCTGTAGTAAAAGAAACAGTTCATTTTCAATGTTATGCATTATCCCTGCCACTCGCATTAATGTTGTCACTCATCTGGGGTCCATATTGCATCAAGAATTGGAAAGTATCCAACTGATACAACCAATATAGTCAAGATAGAAAAAGCTTGCCATAATTGTAAATCTGGCTGGATAATTGTGCAAATTCCACTTTACATTTTGTTCTGGCATCTTCTTATTACTTTTTTGAATTGATGTTGATGTGAAGAGTGGTTGAAAAAGTTTAGAGATCAAGTGGTCCTTGGCTTGTGATTTCCGAATCAGCATGATAAAGAAAACCTAATCAATAAATCTTATAACAGACTTTAAATAGTAGTCTTGGTAGTCTCAGTAGTTTATAGTTTTGAACATGAAGTTGATGGCTCATGTCTATAATCCTGTTTACTCAGGAGGCTGAGATATGAGGACTGAAATTTTAAGGCAGCCTGGGTAGAAAAGTCCATGAAACTCTTATTGCCAATTAACCAGCAAAAACCTGGAAATGGAGATGTATCTCAAGTGGTAGAGTGCCAGCCTTATGTGAAAAAGCCAAGTGAGAGCACGAGGCTCTGTGTGAAAGCCCCAGTACTAGTACAAAAGTAGGTTTTGATGACAATCTAATTTAACAGCATTAAAAACAATACTAGTATAGAAGGCAGAAGAACCTTAGTCTTCTGTGTAATATAGAAAAGCCATATAAATGTATTTGCTTCCCATGTGGTTATAAGACAGTAAGTTGAAGGCCTCATAATTTGAAAGAAGCACAATGGAAATGTCTTTTCCAAAATTCTTTATCTAAATTTATTTTTAATTTTTTTTTATGATACTAGGATTTTAACTCAGGGTCTTGACTTGGCTAGGCAGGTGCTCTACCATTTGAGCCATATCCCTAGTCCTTTGTCTGAATTCTTCACAGCATATTCAGCCTACATAAACTTTATGCTATAAATAATCATGTTAAGAACTAGGAATGAATATTAAAATTTTAAATAAAGATTTAAAATTTCAGACTGGGCACTGGTGGCTCATGCCTGTAATCCTAGCTACTCAGGAAGAGATCTGAGGATCAAAGTTCAAAGCCAGCTCGGGTGGGAAGGACCTTCCAGAAGAGGTCCACGACCTTCCAGAAAACTGGAAGTGGAGGTATGGCTCAAAGTGGTAAAGTTCTAGCCATGAACGAATAAACTCAGGGACAGCTCCTAAGCCCAGAGTTCAAGCCCAACAACCAACAACACAAACACAAAAAATCCATAAAGGGAGCCGGGCACCAGTGGCTCACACCTGTAATCCTAGCTACTCAAGAGGTTGAGATCTGAGGATTGCGGTTCAAAGCCAGCCCGGGCAGGAAAGTCCGTGAAACTCTTATCTCCAATAAACCACCAGAAAACTGGAAGGGGTGTTGTAGCTCAAGTGGTAGAGAGCTAGCCTTGAGCTGAAGAGCGCTCAGGCCCAGAGTTCGAGCCCCCATCACCAACCAAAAAATAAAATCCATAAAGGTTTGGTTACATTATCCCAAAGACTAGAGAACTAGTGTTCATCAAAAAAGCAGAAAATTAACATGGGAATATTGGCATCATGGCTGTGCTAGTGAAGAGAGGAGAGCTAAGGTTAGTAAATAAAGTGTGTATTCACGTCTATTGTCTGTGGTATGAGGTAGCCTTTGCTTCTGTTTTCTCATTATTTCACTAAGGCCAAGATCTATAAATTTGCAATCTAAACTACTCTTTTGAAAGAACTATATCAGCAGAACTATAAGGCAGCTACAATGCCTTCATCTGAAATCAAAATTTGGGAAAGGACTGGTAAGTTGTTTATTATTGTGAACATAGTCCTATCCCAATAGTTACTTTTTTGATGGAATTCCCAGCCTGTAATGAGGGGCGCTACATTTTACCTTAAACTAGTTATAATAAGGAAGTGTGAATTCAGTGTGGAATTCTATACATTTGGAAACATTCCCACTAATTATACCATTATTGCTGTGGAAAACTAATTTGATGTATCACACAAATAATAAAGAGAATCTATGTAGAGATAATTAACTTTAAGGTTAATATAAAATCTAATAAACTACTAAGTATAATACCAGAATGCTGAACTTTTATACATAATTGTAACATAAAATAGCTTCTAACTTGACCAGTAGAATTTTTTTATCCTCCTTGACAGTATACCATGGATAAAATATATAATGATTTTTGTTCTAGGTTAAAATAGAAGAATCCAGTATCTTATTACATCTATTTAATTTTTAATATATTTGTTTATGAATATATCTATTCAGTACATTAAAAAGAGTTTGCACCATGTGCCCACACATACCCATATACACATATACTCCCACAGAAAATCACATGACCTTGAGAAACATACTTTTAAGCCCAGTAGACAGCTTGTATGTTTGGAAAATGTACTTTAATTTCCTTTTTGCAACCAGTTGGCAATCTGGCTGACACACCCTTGGACCTAAGAAGAATAAATACAATGATTCTAACACAAGTAGCAGAAATAGAATTCCTCATCAGATAA
The DNA here is from genome assembly GCF_000151885.1 of Dipodomys ordii. Lineage (NCBI taxonomy): Eukaryota > Metazoa > Chordata > Mammalia > Rodentia > Heteromyidae > Dipodomys > Dipodomys ordii. The sequence continues at coordinate 3,851,334 of NW_012267356.1, read as the reverse complement.
TCTACTTACTTTGTTGTTATCATCAGCATTTATACTTTAGATGTCATGTAGTTTGACTCTACAGTATCTCAAGCATCATTTGAGGATGGTCATCAAAGCATTGTGAAAATGACGCTTATCCCACACAGCCATTTCAGTTCCAACATCTATTCATCAAGCTTTCTGAAAGAAACTCGCGGTACAACATAGGCAGTTTTTCCTGTTTATTATATAGTTATTCTAAGGTGGTATCACAAAATTAACTTGGAGAGGAGTAACAGGGTCCAATGTGAAATACAAAGTACAAGATTTTACAATGCAACCACAGCATTAGAGATGGAACTTTCCAGTATGGGTAGTGGGTAGTTCAAGGACACATTTCATTAACTCTCAGATTTACAAAACTTCACTGATGACCTTGATCAATAGATTTTTTTTCCAATAGATTGCAGTTTAAAACATTTTCATACCAAATACCATTTTGAAAGAGGAGAATTCACATCCAAGTAACTCAAATGTAAGTGATAAGTATGTAACTTCTTCTTAAAATTGTTATCCAAATTTAAAACAATCGTAGCATATTTCAAAGTAAAATAAATAACTCAATTCATTGCTTGTTGATGAGTATAAACTCTTCAGAAAACCCATCACAAGAAAATTAACTTTTCTAGATCTTTGTCTATAAACATTCCAATAGATACTACCCTGGCTTCAAGAACATTCTGTGGCCATATATAATACAAATATCCACATATTACATGCATCACTTGTACTATCTTGGAATTTATCTATCATCTGTACTACAATAAATCATATGTCATGCACTCTTAGAAGTTATAGCAAGGGCCTCTGATGTCCTAGTTTATCCACATGCATTACAAGCACAAAATTGCAAGTATTTTTCAAGCGACAGAACAATAGACTGTATCAGGCAACTGGTAGACTGAATTCAATATATCTCTAATTTTCGCACTGTGGGCTATGTCAATCAAATACAGTGGGTCATTAACATGCACAATTAGAGATGTAACAATATGCATAAATGAGCAAAAGTACACAGAAAATTCAGTCAATTAGCATTTTCAGGTGTGTATATCTTTATGTAGATATACACAAGTAGCAAGTATATTCAAAACAGTTTAGATCATCGTCTTAAAGGAACACAGGTTGCCTTACAGGTTATCTGGCTTTGTTATTACACTTCAAAATATAATTTTAATTCTCTTCTATTTATGCTTCAATATTATACTCAGCTACTCAAAACTCTATATATCAATGTTTCACTTTGTAGTGACAATTGTTACAGCTGTCAACACACACACATCAGTTATATTAAATTGTTCTAATGATCAAACAGCAAGACAGCATGTACTTATTTGTATTTAAGAGTTAACACAATATTGGATTTGTCTGGATTTCAGTTTTTCAATCTGTCCTTGAATCAAAACATTGGAATATATATACACACACACACACACGTGTGTGTGTGTGTGTGTGTGTATTTGCCAGTCATGGGGCTTGATTTCAGGGCCTAGGCACTGTCCCTGAACTTCTTTGGCACAAGGCTAGCACTCTACCACTTGAGCCACAGCACCACTTCTGCCTTTTTCTGTTTATATGGTATTGAGGAATCAAACCCAGGGCTTCATGCATGCTAGGCAAGCACTCTACCACTGAGTCACATTCCCAGTCCAGAACATTGGAATATTTTAAGCTATGTTTGTCATACTAGTTTAGCAATCTATTAATAAACTGATGTTCCAGCAAATATGTCACAGTGCAGCACTTTATTACACAATGGTTTACACTGAATTCTATAAAAGCCAGTAACATATAAGGTTGTACCATAAATATCATACTTGACTATTAATGTACTATACACATACACAGATACTTACATAGGCATACATCCATGGACACACTGAGCCCTGCATGTTCACATAAACATCCATACACCTGTATAGATATATGGCCACTCTACACAAATCAAATGGATATACTTTAGGAATATTCTTGTATGTTTTCATTTTTGTGAGTTTTAGACAACATTGTTATTACGGAAAAGAAAAAGAAAACTCTCACTCAAGTGTAGATTTCAGGTGTAAACATCAGTGGAGGCTGTTTGACACTGGGACTGCATAGGACACACCAAAAACGCTTGTGAATATATATGTATATATATATATATATATTCATATCCAAGGATGTGTACTCATGGGTGGGCCTGAGACTTCTTCAAAGCCTCTGGTAGATACCCTTTAGATGCCCTGGCCCCACTTCATTTATTAAACAAGAAAAACCCCAGTAACAATCCCACATGATTCTCAAAGCCATAGTCTGGAGTTCACACTGAAGTTACATGCTTTCAATATTACTAGGTTTGGCATTTCTAAAATTCTGAAAACAGGGAACTATTTCTAGTATCTTTTCCTAGGATACCTATGTCTAAGCAAAATGTGAGCACATTAAAAAAACCTCTCAAATTTTAACTACAGCCCAGTGTTCAAAGCACACATTTCAAGATACCCATCAGGACAAAAACTCCTGGATTGCTGGATACAGTGCTTTCCTGTTCTGCAGATCTATTTTAAAATTCAGTGTCTCTATATAAAAGGGTTTTAAAAGGAAGTAAATCTTAAGTTCCTATACATCAACAATGTTGTTCCGCTAATGAACTCAAAACTTTGATTTTGTTGTTAAGAATTTTGTTTTTAAATTGCGTTTTAGGTATAATAGAATTATGCTCTGCATACAAAGAGATCTCAAAGTCCTATGAATGGTGTGCGATTTCAATCTCAGAGGGACTTTAGTTTCAAACAGTAAATGATATATATTGCCCTGAACAGTCCCTTAATAAAAGTCATATGTTCAAAAGATTAAATGCTGTGGAATAGCATTTCCCTTGGAACTGCTTGAATGGAAAATTGGCCATGATATCTATCGACAATTAGCACAAGTCCACTTTCTTTTTGCCGTGTCTAAGCAAAGCCACAGGCTTTCTATCAATTGGCAATATCTGTTACTTATCCAGAACAAATAGCATTTATTGGACCCCGCTAAGCAGTAGTTGTCTGTAAGACTGACAGGGCAGGGAAGTTGAAATTACTAGAATTTATTTTTGTTCTGGACCATCTGACCCCACCAGATTTTAAGTTAACTGTTCCATTGCTTTCTTTGCATTTTTTGACAGTTTTGTCAAATACATACTAGTCTTTTATGGACTCAACTGTATTAAGTAATGCATTTTTACAAAGACATAACTAAAACAGACACAGCATAGGCAACCTCACACATGTTTACTGTTTCAGCTAAGACAAAGCAGCCTTTTGATCTCAGCAGGAGTCTTGTTCATTTCTATTGGAAACAGTTTTAAAATCTTGAAGTCTGGAACAGGTATCATTATGAACTGTTCTTTCAAGATGGAATGGTTCAGTCTGCAAATCTTGAAAAATCTGCCAGAGAAGTGTCATTCTTTCCAACAGATTGGATAATGAGGCACTAATTATTACAGGGTTAAGTTTTCAAATGCTGTTTGTCTGGACATTTTATTTTTCTTCTTCTGATTTTTGGTTAGAATATTTTATTCACTTATAAAGTGAGAGAGTATCATAGATAATGATAAACCAGATGACAAAATTTGCCAGTTAAACAATTTCTCCAAAGAGGTAAATCAATAACATTTAAAACAGTGTATGACAACTGAATTTCTATCCATCTTGAATCAAACGTTTTAAAACTGTTTTCAAGTAAAATTTGAAAGAAATTTCAAGTAACAGTTTCCAAATGGTGTCATACATTTTTAATTTATCACCCACTGAGATATGTCAAGCCTGGAGAATATCAAAACCATGCTTTATAAGTCTTAAATTGTTAGTGTTGGAGCTAGTCAAAGTAAATGTTCGTGGATATGGCTTAAATACAATACACCATACACATTAAATTAATTCTTAACATTCAGATTCTAAAACAATTAATTTATGCTTGAGCAAAACTGACTATAATTTTTTTAAAGTAGAAGACTAGAAGGGCAGAATTAGTAGGTTAATGTTTCACAATGGGTTATAATCATAGACTTACTTGGTTTAACACAAAAGGAGTTTTGCATATGAAAATTGCCAAATAACCAGGATTTTTCAGAATGGAGATTTTAGGGGTATCATTTACATAGCACCATTTAAGGAAAGTTTGTCTCTTAAATTGATTTTCTAGAAGAAATCAAGACATAATTTTTACAGAAGTTTTTTACATGTTTGAAAAATGACATGTATACTGTAAGGCAGCACTATATAATTTATATATCATTTACAGCAATGCCACTGAACAAGCTTCTCATGTTTCTATACAGCTTAAGCTATACTGATGCTGTTTCCAAAAAAAAGTTAATTTTAAATATAAGATTTTCCTGACACAAAATCAGGGAAGTTCTTATGTTTAATGCTAGTCTTCAAGAGATGTATCCACACAAAATTTTCCTTATCATGCATATTAGCTCATAAAATCATAAAAACTTTACTATTTAGGAAGAGAAAAATCTATTGTTTTCATTGTTTTACAATAAAAGTACCTCTAAAAGAACAGTTGTCCAAAAATTTTAAAGAATACAAATTTAAGAAAAAAATATGTCCTCCTGTGCTATTTAAGTCTGTTTTACTGTTGAATGTAGAATAATTGTGGCTATGTGTCTATTATGGCTTAAATTTTTTAAAAAAGAAAATCTTTGGGTGCTGGTAGCTCATACCTAGAATCCTAGCTACTCAGGAGGCTGCGATCTGAGGATTGAGTTTTGAAGCCAGCTTGCCCAGGAAAGCCTGTGAGACTCTTATCGCCAATTAACCACCAAAAAAATCTGGAAGTAGAGCTGTAGCTCAAATGACAGAATGTTAGCCTAGAGCAGAAAAGCTCAGAGACAGTGACTGGGCCTTGAGTTCAAGCCCCAGGACCAGCACACACACACACACACACACACACACACACACACACACACACACACACACACTCACACACACAAATCTCATCAATGAATTTTTCTTGTTTATAATATTGGGTCTTAGATGCACCTATCTAGAAGCAGGGCTTATACAGAAACCTCAAACTTCCCCCAATCCAATCAAATGGAGGGGACATTAAAAAAAAATCTCTCTTGATGATGAATATCAGAAATATAAAATGCCTGCACATTTACTTTTGTATAATTTCATTTTGATCATTTCAAGATATGCAAAACTCCTTTGTGTATTTTACGGTTAGACATTTGTTTAGGAAATGTGAAACCTTCACCCAATCACAAACCATATACATTGCTCCATTGTGACTTTTACACTGAGTCTCCTACTGAGTCCAAATCCTCCGAAGAGAGGGGGCGATACAGGTCCTGTAAGATGAAGGGCGGGACAGATTCGTTTACTTGGCTTTTGTGGGTGCCCTGTCGCTCTTTTAGGAGCAACTCCAAATGGACATCCTTTGGTTTCTAATATTAACAGACCTTTTGAAGTCACCAACATCAGACCAGAGGAAAGGTAACAAGGGAGAAACCATGTACATTGACAAATGGATGCTGATTTTGTCTTTACGGCAAGAAAAATACCGCCCAACCTATCACAAGCTTTTGCCTTTAACTTGTGTCCAGCTGAGTTATGGTCTCTGACATCTGCCAAGGCCAGCTCTGCTATTCTGTGTCTAGGCAACTCTTCCATGAACATTTTCTTCTCATTCTGGGATGAACAGGAATGTGCTTAACCTCACAAAATAATTTATCAGAATGCCAGCTGGCAAATAGCATATTCTGGTCCCTTGGTAGCAACTCAATTGTTGTGATTTTACATAGGGTAAATCCAAATGACACTGCCCTTTCAAAATTTTATGTTTGTTCAACCGGAAGAATGCATAATTACTTCCCACCCAAGACTCCTTCCCTTTTCCCAACTCCTTGCCCATTACTTTCCCTCCTGCCTCTTTCTGCTACTAGATCTCTCTGTTGGTAGCCAAGCAACCAGCTAGATCTGCAGAGTGTCTACACTTGGCTTCTTTTCAATTTTGTTCCACCCACTCCTCCCATCATCTGACTGATCATATAATCTGCAAAAGTCAGTGCTGTGGGAGTATAACTGGGAACTTCATTCAACCTACACAACATAACACATTTCTTCTTGATGTCTTAAGAAATGGGACAAAAAGAGTTCTTGGATGGGAAAAGAACCTTATATGAGCTGTTTTGGGAGACAGTCAGACACTTCTAGACAGCAATTTAAATAACCATGCTTTGGAAAAGTAGGGAGGTTACTTGGTACATTGGTCTGGATATGTTTACAAAGCAAAAGATCTGACATGTAGGCTCTTATTATATAACACTATTTTGAAAGATCAAAAAGAAGTAACAGGAGTGTGATTTTAAGGGAAGAAAAGTTTTTATATATAATTAATAGATATAAAAATAGAAATTATCTTATTTGTGAAGGAACAAATTTATCTCAACAATTCTTTTTAAATTTTTTTTTAAAAAGCCCAGTTTATGTTTCTGTATTTAAAAATAAGGGGTGTGTGTGTGTGTGTGTGTGTGTGTGTGTGTGTGTGTGTATGGGATTGTCAGCTCATTTTCCAGCTATGTTGCTAGGCAACCCAGAAGGAAAAAATAGAAGTAGCTGCTGTTTTCTAATTTGCAATAAAAAGAGGTAATTTATTCTTTGAAGTGTCTTCTTTTAGCACATGCCATCTTTCACTTATTTCAGTATTTCCTGCAGGGGAATGTAGCCAACCATTTGAAAAGAATATTCACCAAATTTGAAACAGGATTAGTGTTTAGGGATATTCTAGGCCTATTTTAACTAGAAGAGGTGATTTAATGCAGTTATCTATGAAGCCAGACGAAAGCCCCTCTCACTAGAGCAGCTAGGAACTTCTCCATGTACTGATACGATATGTAGATGGGGGATGTGCATAGATTTGAAGGCTTGAAAACAGAAGAATCTTTGAATAGATGAAGCTAAATGCAAAATCTTGGAAATGAAACCATATTTGAATATATCTAGAATCTAGTTTACAACAAGTGTTTATAATAAAGATCTTCAGGTGATGATAAATGCTTTGTCCCTTTAAAATGAGGTTCTCTCTCATAGATGATAATTGTAATGGTAATTTAAATGGCAAAATGAAGGATCTGTCAGATCCTTTGGGGAATGATTATATTCACCAATTGTTAAAAGTCTTAATTATGTAAGTCAATGACTACACAACTGGATAGAGATTTTCTGCCTCAGATGAACAAAATTTTTTCTGAAGAAGATAATACAGAGGGCAAAGATGCAAATTCTACCCTCATTTTACCAACAAAGGACATCTTAGCAAACTTTATACCCAGATGTAGGGTTTTCAACCCAAGGGAGAGATGCAGGAAATCTCAAACACTTTCAATGTCAATAACTACATTCTTAATCCCAACTACACCTAGCTATATCAATAAATCTGGAATCAGAGTTTAATAGAGCAAAAGACAAAGAAACATTTCTATGCTAGGTGACTTTCCAAAGTATACACTGGTGTAGAAAAACCTGGTGTAGTATACACTGGTGTAGAAAAACCTGGGTAACATTTACAAGGAAAAAAAAAAAAAGGTCTCCCTGCACTGCAGGATAGATCCTTAAAAGAGTAAATGAATTGGGCCAATTCATTTTATCAGTGGATCATTATGGTTCCTTGAGACTAAGAAGAACACCTCAGTAAAAACACTCATAAGGAACTGGAATATAGTTATTGGGTTTCTATGTTGTTTTGTTTTCCAAATAGGACCCAGAATGGATAATAGAGTTTTCTGATATAACCCAGTGAAGAAGCTAATGCCAAACTCCAGGCTTCACAAACAATCTAAACAATCTCTCCCTACTTCCAGGAGAACCAATGGTGAAAGATAATTGGTACAGCAGACTCCAGGATGGAGGGCTAAATGAGTCTTCCTTGTGCCCCACCTTGAGATGACTAATGGTTCTGGCAGCCTGGGCAGGAGAACTGAAGGGAAGGACTTCCATCTTGGATGAAGATGAAGCTTAAGGTTATGGAACTTGGAAGTGGTATTTTAGAACATGTAACACAAGATACTCAATTGAAGAATCCACCATTTTAGCACAAAAGCTTCCAATATTGCTTGTTAAAATATTCAGTGAATATCATCACCACATCTCCTCAGGGCGCAGATTTTTCCTACCTCACTTCTGAAATCCAGACTATGATGTGTTTTTGATTTCTTCCAAACACTATCCCTTGCTCTCCAACCCTCTTATTCTTGCCTTGGTAATTGTGAAAGGACAAATGGTGCTAGTTGTAAAGCAACAAAACCAGTAGCCCCTCCATCTTGAATAAAAGCTACCCCGCCCCACCACACCCATGTCCTCAGCACAGAAAATCTAACCCTGTTTCCAGCAAGTTTTCCACTTTGTCTCTAAGCTCAGCCAATTTCTCTGTAATTACATAAGATGCTTAAAATAAATGTAAGGAATGAATAAAGAGAGGGTGCTCAATGTGGATTTCATTCACCAAACCACATATTCAGCTGGGTGCCAGTGGCTCATGCCTGTAACCCTAGCTATTCAGGAGGCTGAGATCTGAGGATCATGGTTCAAAGCCAGCCCGGGCAGAAAAGTCCATGAGACTCTTATCTCCAATAAACCACTAGAAAACCGGAAGTGGTGCTGTGGCTCAAGAGGTAGAGTGCTAGCCTTGAGCTGAAAAGCACAGGGACAGTGCCTAGGCCTAGAGTTCAAGTCCCATGACCGACAAAAGAAACAACATCAACAACAACAAAAAAGCACATATCCTACTTAACCCCATACCCTGCTCCGTGGGTTCTCGGTACCACCCTTCTATGCCACGGAACAAACCCACTCCCCGGTCCTTCCACTGAATTAACAGCACTATTCTTGAGTCTGGTGATCAGTGATGTCACCTACTAAAACTCATTACAACTAAGGAAGCTTACAAACCAGTGGTAATAAAGCCTGTGCATTCAAAACAACAAAAGAGGAAGTTGGTGTTTTTGTTTTTTTTTTTTAAAGGGAACCAGCCAATATATACTGCTTCTCAGAGTTAAGATTTGGACAAGTTGATAAGAATGGAAAGCTTGGAGTTCTAGATAACTCAGAGCAGTGAGAAGTGACCGACTTCGGGTCATCCACCTGCACTGGCTTGATTTATTCTCTGGAGACAAGGAACACTATTTGCTGCAATACCTGTGTCAAGGTTCAGATAGACCGTATGTACACAGGTAGCTTGCTTGCTTGCTTACCCTCTGCTTCCGCAGGCTTCCTGGGCTGGTGGGTGAAGGGCTTGGCGACTTGCCAGAGCGTGGAGTGGAGAGCTGACTGCCAGGGGTTCCATTAACTGGAAAAACAAAGAAGCATAAAGAAGATTAAAGCATTTTAATGACAATTCATCTTGTCCTAGAAATAACCAGAGAGACCTCTCTTTAATGTTCCCCCCTGAAGAAAAACTTAAAAAGTAAGTAAGCATCTTTAGACAGGTACTGCTTTGTTAATTCTGTGTTTAATACAGGTTATATAATGTTTTTTAATGTACTTTTTCCACAATTTCCCTGATGGATTTATTAATGAGGGCTTTATACCAACAGACAATAGGATTATGGTTGAGAGAAACCTTAATTCTTCAAGGTGCCCAGTCTTAACCCAGTAAGACAAAGTATTAGCTCAGATCACAAGTGGCATTGATAAAACAGATCATTGTGCTTTTAGATTTGATAACTCCCTTCTAGAAGTTCCTACATCACTTTTGCCCCATCTATCTCCAGGCTGATTCTGAGGGACAGGATAAAAAGTAATTGGCCACAGGCAGTGAAAGGAAAAACTCACAGTTTGACTTTGCTGCCGGTGAACATAAAAATCTGCTAACAGGTTCAAAAGACTGGAATTCTACCCGATTATTCAACTTTTATACACCATTATCACTAAGCCAAGATAAAGCCACAGCATTCAAAGTAGCTATTCTCTAGGTAACACCATTCAAGACATGACTTTTATAAAAAGATTTAAAAAGTAAACCTGAACAACAGGACTTGCTAAAGATAGGAAGGCAGCCTCCATTTCACTGCTAAAGACAGTATTTCAGTTCCACAGTGAGTGAAGTCGAATTAAACAGGAGACACACACACTCGGGATGGGGGGTCACATGATAAACACTTGCCACGAGGGTGGGGTGAGCCACGGGGAAGCCACTTACCTTCTATGAGTTCTAACATGGACACAGTATTTGACCTGACAATAGCAAGAGGCAAAAATCTCTTCTCAGCACTAAGCCAAGCACCCGCGGAAATAAAAGGGAGGCCGTTGGGTTATTAGTTAGGGATGGCTCAGGCTGCTCCCCCAGCACACTGAATGAGATGCAGGATTCATCAGCAGATGCCTTTCCTGCGTAAAGGCTGACGTCCTCGCAGCAGCAGTGGGAGGTGCCGGTTCTGTCTTAGGCTATATCAAAGGTGTCAATTAAACCTCATGCCAACCCGGAGTCACAGCAACCCCCACCGACACACATTCACTCCGGAAGTCCCAGCCTGCTCACTCCTTTGCACTGAATCATAATGAAGTAGCGCTGGGAGCAAGAGTCTGGGGTGACTCATCTGAGAATCCAAATGACAATAACTTCTAAAGCCTGGCAAGTACCAGGTAATCAGGACAACTCCACAGCACTCAGTGGCAAGGTGTAATGTGTATTGAGTTTGTGTCCATCCTCTCCCCACATGGCCATGTATTCATAAAAACGTAATGGCCCATGGAAGTGGGTGGGTGTGGAGGGGGCTCTTTGTTTTGTTTGACCTGCTCCTCTAAAGATCTTAAAATTGTCATATACCTCATGCTGCACTAATGTGCAGTTTTGCCTTTGCAATGTACTTGAGAAAAAGAAAACACACTCTGGAGTTTTGTTGGTTTATTTTTTGCAGGGTATGTGGGGCAATTGAGAATGTTTTAATTTACTTCAAGGCTAACATGTTTTGGGTGGGTACTAGACCTCCCAGGCTCTAAGGGAAGGGCTCAGAAATAGGGGAAGAATTCAGGACTGGGGAGAGGCAGACCCTACAACAGGTAAGGGAAAAGATGCTGATTCTGCAGTTGGCTACAGAACACTTTGATTAGACTTTATGTCTCCTTATTGTTCATAGACAGAAAAAATGAGTGCATAGGAAAACAAATTCAATATTTTTTTACTTGGGAGATTCTAACTTTTTTAGAGGGTTGGGGGGTACAGAGGATTGAATCTAGCTCCTTATATATGTTAATCAATGACTGTTTAAAGCAGGATATAGGTAGCTCATGCATGTAATTCTACTATGTGAAAGGCTGAGATTTGAGGCTTATAGTTTGAAGCCAGCCTGGGTAGACAAATCTGAGAGACTCTCTTATCTCCAATTAACTAGCAAAAAGCCAGAAGTGGAGGTGTGGCTCAAGTGGTAGAGAGCCAGCCTTGAGAGGAAAGCTAAACAAGAGTATAAGGCCTTAAGTTCAAGCCCCTGTACACACACACACACACACACACACACACAGAGCTAGTCTACTAAGCTACTTTTCAGACCCAGAACTCCAGTTTTATCAAGATAACCCAAAATGAAGAAAATGCAAGACATTTTTTAAATTTTATCTCATTTATCTGTCTTTGTGGGGGACATCAGGAAGGCTAAAAATGGAGGGACAGGGTGAACAAATGCAGCACTCAGTAGGTGCTATGTTGAAAATGAACTATACAACTAGTGGGCACAGGAGGGAAAAACTGGGAGAGAGTAAAGGAAGGGGTGACATGGTCCAAAAGAAATCCATTCATCTCCTGACTTAGGAAACAGTAATCCCTCTGTACATCACCTTTATAATAACAATACAACTTTAAAAAGTAAGACAAAACAACAGAAATTTGTACTTAGTATCCATTATATGTATATAAATATCTCAGCTTATTATAGACTTCCTTCCTTCCTATGCATCAGTCAAGCAGTTAAACCTTGAATATCTCATCCATGTCTCATAATAACTCTGTGAGGTAGGCAGCATTGTTTTCTCCCATTTTACAGATGAGAAAATTGAGTCATGAAGGTGATGAACAATTTCACAAACAGCAGTCAGGATGTGACCCAGGCAATTCTACAAACTATACTTTGCTGCCACCTTTCCTTGGAGCACCAGGGAAATCAGAAAACTAATCATTACAAGAAACTATTTTGACAGTTGGGTGCTGGTAGTTTACATCTGTCATCCTAAGTGTTCAGGTGGCTGAGATCTGAGGATTACAGTTTGAAGCCAGCCTGTGTAGACAAATCTAAGAGACTCTCTTGTCTCCAATTAACTAGCAAAGAGCCTGAAGTAGAAGGTACGGCTCCAGTGGTAGAGAATCAGCCTTGAAGAGAAAGCTAAGCAAGAGTATAAGCCCTTAAGCTCAAGCCTACTTTCAGCACACACACACACACACACAAAGTATTTTGAGAGGGGAACTTTCCTAATATTCAATGAGGTACTACACTACCGTAGGCAGTATGTGAGGAAGTTAGCTGTGTTAAACTGTGAAGTTAGCCATGTGAAGGAAATGTGTCCTATGAACAAGGAAATCCCTATTTCTGGGCTGGGCATGGGAGAGGGAAACCTACTACATAAGTTAATAGCACAGTAGACATGTGGTGTTTAAAGGGAGAGAACATTATGATTGAGGATAAAGGAATAGAGGCAGGAGTTGCAGAATGTTCAGAACATTAAAATTCAGGTTAAGGAGTTTGGTTTTCATCCAGCGTGCAAGAACTTATGGGTTTTAAGTAGGAGCCATGGGATCAGATTTGCAATTTCAAAAGCTCTCAAGCGTTCTTGCCCTGTCAAGGATGGATTATAGGGAAACAATATCAGCACCACAGGCTTGTCTCTTACAAAAACGTCAAAGTCGTAGACAGTGTGACATGTTGAAGGATGGATAGTTCAAGGAAGGACTATAGAGGTAAGGTATGGCGAAATGTTCTAGAAGGATTGGTGAGCAAAAAAAGATTGAACTTATAGGTCATGGCATTTGATGGTTGAAGGTTAAAGGGAGTGAGTTAGGAGGGACAAGAGAGAGTTTTGGACATGTGAATGTCTAAAAGGTGACTTCAGTTCTGCCTTGCAGGCTGGTATAGCTTTGCTTGTTTCAGAGGAGAGTGACATTTGGAGAAAGGACTTACTCAAAGACATATAGCTGAAAGGTGATAGGACTACAACTAGGTTGCAGTTGCGTCTTAGTTAGGCAGGAGGCACCCAGTGGAGTTGCATGCCCTGGCACCTCAGGATCCCTAGGAATTTCCATCCCATCTGTATAGTTGGGGCTCTTGGATTTTCTCTACCATGGGTACTTTTGGAACTACCTCCACTGTGTAAAGCACCTTACACGCTTCCATTTGCTTTACCATCTCCCTAGAAAAAGGCTCCGTGCCACATAATTCATTCACAATCAAGGGTTTTTGGACCCAATCTGCCTGCTGATTGAGATTAACCTAGCAGTGTTGGGAATCTAGTCAGACTCCTCCTGTTGGACACTCCTGAATGTATTAGCAACACCTAGGAATGGTTCTTGACAGCCAGGAAATCTGTTAAATTGTTGTTGGGATAAATAATTTTCCTTTATAAGTCACTTCATTGAATTGTTATTGTGTAATTCAGAAATCCCTGTGTGCCAATTAGAGAAATGTTGTTACTTATTTATTGCTGCTTATTAAAATCCAACCTACAAATGGTATTATTTTCCAGAAGCTGTTATTAAACAATTCTTTATCTAGAATGGGAAGAAGTCAACCTAAATCAGATTCTTGTTATATAGCCAAGAAAATTCAAACAATTAATTATTTGAACCTAAAATTCACTCAACCCTGGATTAAAAAAGAAACTCACTAGAACCACTGCCTCCTATCCAGTTCTGATTCCTTTGTTGAGATCTTGTCTGTGCCCATTTTTCTTCAATCCTATGTTCTTTTATTCTGCTTTGAATGACAAATGCTAACCTTAGGGCTGATAACTCAGAGGTACCATGATGTTATCTGTCTATACATCTGGCTACCAAAGGGCTAGGATGGAATTCGAGTTTAGGTCTATATTGACTCTTCTCAACTTTGCCTTCACTTGAGCCCACCAGGATTTTACTATAGTTTGCCTTTCTATAGTTTAATTACTTGACATTAGGTGCTGTTTGGAAATACTGAATACACAGAACGCTCCATAAATAGATTGTCTAAGATTGAAAAAAGTTATTGTAGTAAAGTTTACATATGTTTTATTTTGTTATTAGTTGTGCTTAATCTCTGACTGTGCATAATTTATAAACTAAACTTTTTCAAAGGTATGGAGGAAAATGCTATCTTATGTAACATTGGATACTGGCTTTCATAGACCCTCATGGAATGTTCCTCGTGGATAATGAGGGATTGCTGTACATTGGTTACAGCAGATCACTGAATCATTCTCCTCATGAAGTGTTTCATTCCACCTTTTCCTTCATCATTTCAGATTGCTGTTACTATTCTTTTATAATAACAATAATAAACCCCACAATTCTAGGGTTCAATATCAACCGATCAGGAGGTATAGTATATATTTGCTGCATGCTATATTTTTGCTAGTCCCTGTCCCTAGGAAACAATGTGAAATCTCCTAAAATATGCTAGAGTTTGAAAACTCTTAGGTGAGTTGTAATAATTCACAGTTCCTTTTCAATAACTCTCCACTCATATGGATGTTAATTGATCAGTCCTTTTTATGGACTCAAAGAGTTTCTTCTCTTTATGACAATGTAATCATAAAACTCTCAGACACTGAGTAAAAGCTAAACTTGTTTTAAATGTCTCAAACTGATTTTGAAACCTAGAGACAAGAGTATCTAATTAAGAGGTGAACAACTGTTGTTTTTCATTCAACAAATATTTTACTGTGTAGACATGGTGCTAAATACAGTGGATTCAAAACAAAAGGGATAGAGATTTGTCAAAATCTATCTAGTCTCAACCCACATTGTAGTATGTATGTCACTAGGAATTACAGTGAAAATTCACTAGGAGAAATTAAACTTCTACTGAAATAGAATGCTCCCAAGGTAAGGAAAACAATGAGACTTGTAAGATATGCTTACTGATATATGACTTGTTATTTCTGTGGTGAAGCCACGGATGGAGTGGTGAATAGACAGGCATGGAATGTGACTATTTGAAAATACAAGTGTCTCTTGAAAGAGGAGATCAGAGCTTAGAAATGATTTTTGTCCTCAATGCCACTCAGTACTTTAGAAAAGCACCAGAGAATTGGTGAACTTTTGATCTGTCTTTTCTTTCTCTGGACATGCAGATCTAAAAGCTGATATCAAACAAAGTGATAAGAAGAAGATAAAAAGGTAACATAAAAATCACAATTGATTTTCTTTGAAGGATCTATGATCACTGCTGAAAACCCCTCTAGACTTTAACCTCAGTCAACACACACAACAGCTACCCACTAGAACATTCCTCCTGATCTGCTCAAGGATCAAACACCCAAAATGGTTGCTACAAAGCCTTGTGTACATTTAAATATGTTTAGGGTAATGAGAAATAACATACATACATCTCTACTTGACCCTCATTTTTACTGTTTATAAAGATTTTACAATATTTCTATTTAAATTTTTGTTCTATGATGAAACAAAACCTAATTATGTGATCTGATCAACATTCTACCAGAATCAAAACAACAACAAAAAAAGCACAAGTAGAAAATGTTTCACAGGGGCTGGGAAGGTGGCTCAGTGGTAGAGTGCTTGCCTTGCATGCATGAGGCCCTGGGTTCGATTCCTCAGCACCACATTAGCAAAAAGAAAAAAAGCCGGACGTGGCTCTGTGGTTCAAGTGGTAGAGTGCTAGCCTTGAGCTGAAGAGCTGAGGGACAGCGCCCAGGCCCAGAGTTCAGGCCCACGACCGGACACCCCCCCAAAAAAAAATAAAAGAAAATGTTTCACAGGAATGTATTCTTCTATAATGAAAGTATTTAAAATATATTTTCTTTTTTTATTTTGACTGTTTTGGGGCTTGAACTCAGGGCTTGAGTGCTTTCTCAAAGCTATTGTGCTCATGGCTAGCACATGAGTATCTGTGCCATAGCTCCGTTTCCAATTTTTCAGTGGTTAATTGTAGATAAGAGTCTCATAGACCTTCCTGCCCAGGATAGCTTTGAACCACTATCCCCAGATCTTATCTTCCTACATAGCTAGGATTACAGGCATGAGCCACCAGTGCCTGGCCTAAAATTAATTTCTTAATAAGAAATTTTATCTTATAACAAGTAGAATTTTTCTTCAATAATTATTTTTATTCTGTTTCCTTTTTCATATTAGATAAGGTGCTTAACTGATCAAAACCAAATGTATAAGTTGGAACATACTGCTATAACAAAAATTCTAGCTTTCTTTTCCTCTTCTTTGAATTGTAACACAGAACATAAAATCTTTCCAACACGCCATGAACCCATGGCTCATGCCTATAATCCTAGCTACTTAGGAGGTTGAGAGAGTCAGCCTGGGAAGGAAAGTATGTGAGAATGTTATCTCCAATAAACTACCAAAAAAGTCAGAAGTGAACCTGTGGATCAAGTGGTAGAACAGTAGACTTGAGCAAAACAAGCTCAGGAATAGTACTCAGGCCCTGAGTTCAAACCCTGGGACTGGCAAAAAAAAAAAAAAAGTATTTGGACATAAAATTGACCTTGCTGTTTTTCTGTCTTCTTTTAGCATATAATGATGCTCATTTATCTCTGGGATAAGAGAAGAGAATGTAGCTTCACATATACCCATTGGTAGATCCACAGGGTTGTGATTTAGGCATGCTGTGGTCCTAGCTCCCTGACTTAGATGGCCTCTCACTTTCTAGAAATGGCCAACCACTGCTTGAAATCACTTTTCCCAGGCCTTGTCCATTCCTGGCCACTTTATTGAGAAGAAAGCAAAGGAGGACAGAAAAAGCACAAGAAGCCAACCAAGATAAAGAGAAAATAGATGCCATGTTTGGAGAAGTGGTTTTTTCCCCAACTAATTCTAGAATACCACCTAGGTAAGGTGAAGCTTTGATTTTTCTCTGAAGGGCCCACCTACTAAGAGGAAGGGGAAGGAAAGGTGAACAGGGAGAGAGGAAAGGGAGAAAAGGGACATGACTGTTGAATTTATTTTTTTAATGAATATTTACACAAAAATGCCTTTATCCTCAAAAGTCTAGACAACCTCCATAGCTCCTACCACGCCTTAGTTTAGTCATGTGTTCAACATTCACCTGGTCATTACTATGAACTCAGAAGTTCAAAAGCACATCATATGTTCTGATTCACCACCTATCACCTGTGGATATGGGGCACCATCAGTTGCCATGGCATGGCAGAGCTGAGCAGGAGCCTCAAGAGTTAGGTGACCAAAAAATGCTTGCCAAGATTAGCTGGGCAGAGTGGCTGCATGAGCTTTTGATGGTGGACATGACAGAGGAAGGTAGCTTGGCCTAAGTATTTGAAACAGAAGTGTGATCTGGGACAGCTAAATCACGATCAGCAGAAAACTTAGTAGTTTTTAGGGTAAAGAATTGGGAGACATGGCTGAGAAAAATGACCATCAAGGAGTTCACACTTTAGTAGGTAGACGGTGAGTAATGGTAGCAAATGGGACATGGGAATGTGGGAAAGATGTTTGAAGCAAAGCATAGAGGCAGACAGGCCAGGCAACAGGTGCTGTCTAGGACAGTATGGTGGCCACCCCGATGGAAAGGGAGTGTGGTGGCATTGTGAAAGAAGATGAGGGAAACTGTGACACCAGCAGCTGGTATGCATTGGGATTCTGGGCACAGAGGACACAAAGCCCCTCTGATCCTTACATTGCTTAAGACATTCTGACTTCAAGCTCAGCCTGATAGCTGGCCTGGGGCAGCCCCAAATTGGGCCATGGACACCATTCACAAGCAAGACCTGACTGAAATGATTCCTTCTCAATCCGGCTTCCCAGTGAGGTCCTCACTGCAACATGAGTGATCGCCTTTCAGATGCTACTTGGCTCCTTGGCATCTCCAGCTTCTGCCTTTCCAATTCCATCATGGCTCTCACTGTTCTCTGGTGTCCTCTGATCTGCTTAGCTACTGATGATCCTTAGGGCTTTTCATTTTCATCTTTACAAGCCTCTCTAGCACTTGGCAAAGCCAGGTAGCTTACATTTGTCTGATTTAACTCACTACTTTATGTCAAGGCCTCTCAGATATAGTGTCAGCTCAAAAATCTCTCAACCAGTTACTTTATTCCTACTGCCTACTAATATTTCTAAAGCATCTCACCTTTCACAAATCATTTCTTCTTCTCAGTGGACAATTCAGCTCCTAGTCTCTGATTTGTCTCTGGCTGCTCTGGTCTCTCATCCAATTAGATTCCTTTACCAGCAGTCCATCCTGATGATCTCTTTCTAGGGTGACTACTGAGGACTCAAAGAGCAATCCTGAGAACCCACATGGAGCCATCTTTTCCATGCAGTACTAGTGCTGCTAAAACTCAGTGGGGATCATGGCCTCATTAAACTCCCTCTCCCCTCCACGTGTCTACATAACCTTCATGGCCCTCTGATATCTAACAATCAACTTGGTTGGTCCATACATTGTTTCTAGAGTTTTCTAGAATTTTATTGTTCAGGTTTTTTTTTTTTTGGTGTTCATTTTCAGACAGGTTCTTGCTACACAACCCACATTAGCTTTGAACTCAGGATCTTCCTACCTTCGTTTCTTGAGGGCTGGGATTAAGGTATATGCTGTCATCATAGCAAGCTACTTATTGTTCATTTTTATTGGATTGTTAATAATACCCAAATATCTCATTTGCTTTCATGCCTTTATGCCTTAATTCACAATAGGTAAGAATGTTCCCTCAATCTGGCAGGAGTCTACAAGTCCTAATTTATAATCCCTTGTCTATTGGAAACTTTTTCTGAACCTGTTAATTAGGTTCACTCATTCTCCTTAGGATCATCATGAGATATACAGTATTATAATAAATGGTGCATATGCTTGTGTCTCAATACGAATATAGGCTACATTGAAGTTAGGGTGGTAGTTTTATTGTCTTTTTTTCCTTTGTTACCTAATATATGCCTAGAAATCAGCAGATACGCAATAAATTCACCTGGAGGGTTAATGCTAAGTTGTGATAAAAAGTGGTTGATGTGGGATGCTGTCTCCAAGTAAACAGTAAGACAAAAATAAAGGTCTAAAGCTCAAAAGAGTATCTTGGAAAATCCCATTTGGGGTAAACCTCAGGGGAAATTAGTGGGTAAAAGAAAAACAGGTACAAGAAAGAGAATGTCAGGTCATGCCCATAATTCTAGCTACTAGGGAGGCAGAGATGGGAAGATCACAATTCAAGACCAGCTTTGGAAAAAGATGGTCAGACACTATTTCAAAGCACAAGCAAATGTCACTGTATACTTCTTTAATCCAAGTTAATCAGGAGGCAGATCAGTTACTCAGATCTCTGTCTGAAAGCAACCTGCGCAAAAACATGAGACACTATCTGAGCAGCAATCTAAAGCAAAAAGTTCAAGGTGTGATTGAAGTAGTACTAGGTTAACCTTGCAAGTGTAAAACTCTGAGTTCAAACCAAGAAGAAGAAGGGGGAAGAAGAGGAGGAAAAGGAAAAGGAGGAAGAAAAGGAAGAGAAGGAGGACGAAGAAAAGAGGAAAGAGAAACAGAGAGAGAGAGAAGAAGAAAGAAAAAGAGAGACAAAGAACGATAGGGCTTGATAGGTTACAAAAAAGTCTAAAACGCAAGGGATAAATGAGTGACCTCCTGAATTTCTGGGTGTAGTTTGTTTGTTTTTAATGTACTTATAATGTACTGTGTGATTTTTTTTGTTTCTTTTGTATGTTCTTCCCCCATGGTATAACCCCTATTTCCACTGTATTTTGTTTTCAATAATTCTCTTGGGGATCCAAAAGAGGAGAGTTCCTCCATAGAGGATCGAAAGCTAATCTACACTAAAGCTAAAGATTAATTGCTAGCAATGTGCCTTTGAAGGTGTTTGAGAGAAATCAAAAGAATTTGACAAATTGGTCTAGTGAGCTGATTAAAATTCTTTTCGATTCTCCAGCTTTGATTCTTGTCTTATCTGCATACGTTACATAAAATATTTTATGTAACTGTAAAGAAAGTAAAAATTGAGTAGAGCAAATGAAAAGACTTCAAGGTTTCTGGGGGCTCATGCAAATAAATTTTAATCCCAAGGCTTGGGGTAGTGCTTCAGTTGTGGTAGAAGCAGTGGCTTTTCTGTATTGTAGGTAAGAAGGGGCAACTGTACTTTAGATCAGAAGCTTCTGAAAGCCAAGAAATTGCATAGTTCACGGTTGAAGTGATAGGTGTAAGGTACTTGTGGGTGAGTGGGAGGGGGGGATTATGTTTGTCTTGTCTTTGAAAGACATTTTGGTAGAGAATGTCTCCAAATGGGAAGAAATAGGGTCTATATATATATGGGAATTAAAAAGTCTGGGAAAAAAGCCACAGGTTCTAAGGGATCCAAGAAGGGGTCAAAATTTTGAATTTCTGTGTTTTGGGAGAATGGCAGTAATATAACTGCAAGACAGAAAACATTGTTTTCTAATATTGTTCAACTTAAAAAAATACAAAGGCAAACTAAACTTTTAATCAGTCTTTCTTGAAATCAAATTATTGCCTATTGTGTTTTCATTTTTTGGATATGTTTTGTTATAAGTTTTTTGTGCACTAAAGAAATGGGGGGTTGTAGTTGTGGAGATGGGAGGGAAGGGATGGTAGGGGAAAAACAAAGGAGGAGGCAACAGTGCTTGATAAGAAATGTACTCATTACCTTGCTCATGTAACTGTAACCCCTCTGTCCAGTATTTTCACAATAAAAAACTTATTTTAAAAAACAGAAAATTATTTTGAAGCAACTGAAAATAAATAAGAAAAGAAATTTACTTGAAAGAATTTTATTTAAATTATATATTTTGTAAGATATCTGTTCCAAAGACATCTGTATAATGATTCAAGCTATACTAAACACTGTTGTATATTCTTGTTATTTTAAGAAGCATCTAAATCCCAATTTTCTCCTTCCTTTCCAGTTTGTTTGCTCGCTCCTTCCTTCCCTCCTTCCTTCCTTCCTTCCTTCCTTCCTTCCTTCCTTCCTTCCTTCCTTCCTTCCTTCCTTCCTTCCTTCC
>NW_012267356.1:3815631-3830104 GCF_000151885.1 Dipodomys ordii | reverse complement strand
CTTCCTTCCTTCCTTCCTTCCTTCCTTCCTTCCTTCCTTCCTTCCTTCCTTCCTTCCTTCCTCTACTGGGATTTGAATTCAGACCTCATACTTGCCAGACAGGATTTCTACCACTTGGCCAAATCTACCAGAATTTTTTATGTTGTTTATTTTAGAGGCTGTCTCTATGCCAGGGCCCATCTGAACTGTGGTCCTCTAATTTATGCTTATGTTAGGGTGAGAAGTGTGCACCACTGTGCTTAGATACTGGCTGCAATGAAATCTCACAAATTTTCTTTGCCTTTATTTTTTTGTCTATGCTGGCCTCAAACCACCATTCCCTTCCTCCCCCCTACTTTGCCTCAATCATCACCTCCCAAGTAGCTAGGATTACAGGCTTATTGCCACCGTGACTGGCTCCATGTTTCCAATTTCTTTTTTTGGGGGGGGGTCTGGTCGTGGGGCCTGAACTCTGGGCCTGGGCACTGTCCCTCAGCTCTTCAGTTCAAGGCTAGCACTCTACCACTTGAGCCACATCGCCACTTCCGACTTTTTTATTCTTATGTGGTGCTGAGGAATCGAACCCAGGGCCTCGAGCATGCAAGGCAAGCACTCTACCACTGAGACACCTTCCAAGCCCCCATGTTTCCAATTTCATAGTGGTTCTTCATTGACGGTCTCAGCATGCAATTATTTAAGGGCTTGATACTGTTTGTCTGTGTCATTGGGTTTCTTGTTTTTTTACTTCTAGCTTTTTGGGCCCTCTCTGTAATAGATACTAATAATAATTCCACAGCTATGTTAATTGTGTTACTTATAAGTTAGTTAGGGGACCTGGATTGATTTGCTTCTTTGAGCAAGGGCTCTTTGCTTTCATCTCTGTGTCATTAGTGCCTAGCAAATACTTGACACTAGCAAGCCCACAACAGATACATCTGAATGTGCAAGTTAACACTTTACATTAATAAATCACTTGTAATTCCTCAGTTCCTAACAAGAGGAATGGGTAAGGGACAGAAGAAAGATTTATTAGGGATTCCTTGCTCTGGTTCTAATACTGACCTAACAAGGAAAATTTCTGTCCCTCACTGGCACACATCATGATGTTTGGGAAATTGTGTTGGTGTCGTAGGACTAATATTTAGTCTATGCTACTAGTATTTTCTAATGGTGTAAGTTGCAGTCTTAATCCAGGGACTAGACTAGTTATTTCCTGGGGATCAGAAGTCTTATAAATGTGCCTGGCACAGTGGCTCAAGCCTATAATCCTAGCTACTTTAGGAGATGGAGATCCAGGAATCCACCAGAGCACAGCTGTGAGTTCCTTCTTAGGCAGCGCCAATTTGGAGCTTTTTAA
This sequence comes from Dipodomys ordii, assembly GCF_000151885.1. Taxonomy (NCBI): domain Eukaryota; kingdom Metazoa; phylum Chordata; class Mammalia; order Rodentia; family Heteromyidae; genus Dipodomys; species Dipodomys ordii. The sequence goes on along the minus strand of NW_012267356.1, from coordinate 3,828,768 downwards.
ACTATTTTTCTCTTACACATTGTTCAACAGGATCACGCTATAGAGTTAACGAAGACCTCTATGTAGCCCCTAAAGATCGCTGTATTTTCAGAGAGCCAATCTTCATGAAATCGAGATGATTACTTTGCAGTTTATATCATTTGATAATTTCTACTCAGCAGTTGATATCATTCAATAAGTAATCACCTTCCATAGTCAAATTTCATACACTTGAGACCAGAAAAATGGCATTGTGGTAACTGACTCATGTCAGTTCCCCCCGCTACCCCCACTCCTGGGGCTTGAACTCAGGGTCTGGGCACTGTCCCTGAGCTTCTTTTTGCTTCAGGCTAGCACTCTACCACTTGACCCACAGTGCCACTTTCAGCCTTTTCTGTTTATATGGTACTGAGGAATGGAACCCAGGGTTTCATGCATGCTAGGCAAGCACTCTACCACTGAGCCACCTTCCCAGTCCTGACTCATGTAAATTTTAAGACCCAAAAAGGAAAACCTGAGCCTTTCATTCTGAGGGTGTGCAGCCCACTCCAACACCAGCCCCTGCCCACTGAGAGACCTGAAGAGTTCCCTGCAAAGTTGGACCTTTCCTACCCTCCAGGCCGCACTGCTTTTAACTCCTGAGCCAAGAAAGGAAACTGAGGCCAGAGTCAAAACTGTGTTCCACACAAGTTGAACCAGAACAAGTCAAAAACCCTCCACAGACCACATCTCTGTAGAATGAATGCCTAACACTGGGTTCTGTTCTCTGGAAGACTAACTTTCATGATATAACCATGATTATGGGTGGAAGGCTTCCATTTGTGGGCTGATCTGGGTTTCCTGACTTGTTAAGTACATTTTTTTTCAAGCTTGAACTTTTTTCCCTTTTTTTTTCTTACAGCCAACATGCTAGACTCTGGTAAATCTGTTCAACCACTCCAAGATGTTCTAAAATTATAAACCAGAATTGCCGTTGGCTTGCAAATCTCACGCTCTGGCTTTGCACCCCTCTGCTCTGCCTGCATAAAAAACCTCCCAGGCATGTCTTTGGGATCTGCCCCTGATTTACCTGAGCTGGTAGAGGCCGGGGATTTGCTGCGCCGGGAAGGTCCCGGACTCTTGGTGGTGCTCCTGCGGGACGATGAAGCTATTTTGGTGTAAGAAGTGGACTTCACCACACGACATTCTGTAGAAACAAGAAAAACCATACATTAGGATCCAGTGACAGCACACACACCATCTTGCAATGGATGCCTAATATACCCAAGAATAGAAATATGCCTATCTCCATAGACCATCCTTGGTTGCACCTACTTCCTGCCTGCCCAGTGCTCTGTAGTGACCATGGAAATAGAAAGAATAAAGATGGAGATCTGGATGGGTTTCTTAGACATTCAAAGTCATTGACAGGCTAAGTCTCCTTATTTATTTTCTTTGCATTGCTACTGAGGATCACTTAGAATGAGGGGCTGGTGAAGGGGGCAATTCACTAGCTTTCTCTTTACCTTCCCTTTAAGTGGTGTGTGTATGTGTTTTATTTTTAGGATACATTGTTCTTTCATGTTAGAGGAAAGGTCAACTTCCTGAAACAAGCAATATAACAGGAGATTTCCAGCTGCCAGAATAGGTCAAAATGCACTGTCCTGGGAACCTTGCAGAGAAGGCTGTGGGATGTTATGATGCTAGTGATACATTTGCTCATACTAATGGGCCAGGTATCGGTGGCTCACACCTGTAATCCTAGCCACCCAAGAGCCTGAGATCAGGGGATCATGGAGTGAAGCCAGCCCAAGCAGTCAAGTCTGAGACTCTTATCTCTAATTAACAACAACAACAAAAATGAAAAGCTAGAAATGGGGATGTGGCCCAATTGGCCGAGAACCAGCCTTTAGTGAAAAAAGTGAAGAGATAATACACAGGGTTCTAAGTTTAAACCCCCATACTGGCAAAGAAAGAAAGAAAGAAGGGAGGGAGGGAAGGAGGGATGGAGGGAGGGAGGGAGGGAGGCAGGGAGGGAAGGAGGGAAGGAAGGAAAGAGGGAAGGAAGAAGAAGAGGAGAAGGAGGAGGAAGAGGAGGAGGATGAAGTAGAAGCAGAAGCAGAAGCAGGAGAAGGAGAAGGAGAAGGGGAAGGGGAGGAGGGGGAGGAGGGGGAGGAGAAGGGAAGAAAGAGGAGGAGGAGGAGAGGGAGGAGAAGAAGAAAGAGAAAAAAGAAGACAACTACAAGATAATGGTGGTAAAAAGATGCTGTTGTCCCACTACAAGGATGTGGTTTCACAGCACAGAATTGCTAGAGTGCTTGTACTGTGTCTGTAAAACCATCTTGACCTAAGGATGAGAATAACATATTTTCTAAGTTTTTCAATGTTCCTATTCATTAAAGTCAGTTCTTAAGATCATAAATAGTAAAGACCTATGTGTTTTACTCTTTTAAGCTTCACAGATCAGTCATGATGTGCAAATCCATACATATTGCTCTGAAGAAACCATATTTCATAATTAGGAAATATATGCTTCTAATGCTAATTAATGTTTAGTGTTGCTAAAATAGCATTAAGGAGCATATTAGGTGCACTCCAAATAACTCATGATCAAATGCTGCTTTTCCTTGAGGGGAGTATACAAAAGTCAAGAATGTTTCTACTCATTTGTATATTGAAACAATACTGGGAGTGATCTGAACATCCTGATCTGTTTCCAGTCCTTTTCACAATATAATAGCTGTATTATCCCCTTTGACCACATAAAGCATTGTGATTTAATTAGTCTGATTTTTTTTGTGGGGGGGTGGGGGGGCGGTAGGTGCTGGTGGCTCACACCTGTGATCCTAGTTACTCGGGAGGCTGAGATTTGAGAATTATGGTTCAAAGCCAGCCTAGGCAGAAAAGTTCTTGAGACTCCTATCTCCAATTAAACAAAAGCCAGGAGAGGTGCTATGGCTTAAGTTAGCAGGGCACTAGCTTCAAACAAAAATGCATAATGAGGGTGGAAAGTCCTAAGTTCAGCATGCACACACTTGTACACACACACACATGCATATATACATGCATGTACACACATACAATTAATCAGATTCTTCTTCCCTTGGACATTTAACTTGCTTTCAGTATTTCACTATCATAAATGTCCTATAATACCTTGTAAATGAGAATTCAGGTATCTGTCTCCTTCTGATAGACTTAGTCTTTGTTGTTTAAAATGAAATTTCTATACCTAGGTGCTTAAAAATATTTGCAAAATGAAGTTGGTTTGGTGTGCTGATGGAAAAGTACTTTAAAAGCTCTTGGCAAATTTTCTCTCCAAAATATCTGACCCACATAACTTTCACTAGATCATGAATGGTCATATTCCGCCCCCCCCCAAGTAAAGTATTATTTTTCCAAGAAGTTTTTTTCCCCTCAGATTTCTAATCAAATGCAAGACTTAATTGCTTGCGGTATGATATTGGTTGATGGCCTGTACTATTGTGTTTTTCGCTGACATGCATATTAACCATTTCTTTGCCATTTCTTTTGCAATTATGCATTCACATCTTTTTTCATTTGCAGTGGAGGTTGTTCTTTCTCTTATTAGTTTGTAAGAATGTGTTCCTGGTTCAAAAATGAATCCCTTTGTCTACCATTCTATACATAATTATGTTTGTAGGCAGTTGCTGAAATAGGTTAGCCTTTTGCATGTTACGTTCTTTTTTAAGTATTGTAGCTTAAATCAAAGTATAATACATTAATGTTTCCATTATACAGTTTAAACATCTTATCCTTTAGTTACAAAGAATTCATCATTCCAGATCTAATGCCAATATGTGATTTTTATCTTTATAATTTTCTTCTCTATTTATGCAATTAAAAACTTACAATATCTTTCTTTTCTTTATCTACTGTAGTTGACATTGTTTAGTTAAATAATAAAGGACTAGGTTTCTATAGGCAATATAAATATTACCAGACTAGAAATAGGAGATATTGCATAGAGAAGAGTTCCATAATTGAACTGAGATAAAACAAACAGGGAAAATTTCATGAAGAACATAGAAGAGCAAATGGTAGAGAAGAAAGGGAAGGAAAAAAGAGATAGGAAAGGGAAGAAGAGGAGGAAAAAGAGGAATGTTTGAAGCCATACTTCTGCCCTCTCTTTTTCTTCATGGCTAAAAGCAGAAATAAATGAATCGGGGTATTACTGAGTGTGATGGTTAATCCTTATGGTCAGCTTTACTGGATTGAGAAACACCTAGGAGCTTAGTAAGGCACATCTCTAGGGATGTCTATGATGGTATGATGTCTCTGATGGCAGAAATGATTAGAACATTAGCACTCTGAGCTAATGAATAGATTAATCCCTTGGTGAATTCATAATATGATGGTATTAATGGGAGATAGTGAAAGTAAGATATGGGTCTAGCTGAAAGAAGTAGGTCACTGAAGATGGGTCCTTGAGGCTATATTTTGTCTGGCTTCTTCCTATCTACCATAGCCTCCCAGCCATGATGGACTGACATCTTAGAAACCATGAGCCAAAATAAAAATCTTCCATCTGAACACTGGTGCCTTATACCTATAATCCTAGCTATCCAGGAGGCAGAGATCTGAGGACTGCAGTTTGAGGCTAGCCAGGGCAGGAGAGTCTGTGAGACTCTTTTCTCCAATTAATTATAAAAAAAAAAAACAACTAGAAGTGGATAAAAAGCCTGGGTGGTAGAGCACTAGCCTTGAGCAAAAAAATGCTTGAGGATACAGCCTGTGTCCTGAGTACAAGCCCTAGAACTGGTACAAGTAAAAAGAAACGAGAAAATATTTCTTTCTTTTAAATTGCTTGTCAAGCATTCTGTTGCAATGATGAGAAAAGTAAATAATAAACTGAGCCTACTCAGTTTTTCCTAGTAACTTTGGGCCACTGTTAGCTCTTCGGACCTGACCAGGGGGCATGGGAAGTTGATTTCATTTTGAAAAGGAAAAAAAAAAAGAAAACAAAAGGGACTCTTTTAGGCATGTCAGCAAAAATTAAGACAGATTAACCCAGAAAATCACATTTACAACAGAAAAGATATGATCAGAAACACCAGGACTGTTCACATGACATGGGACAATAATGGATAAGGATGTGTTCCTGCTCAAACCTGAGCTCTGGACCATGTGAACAGGATCTCAAATTAGCTTAAGAGTCTATCCTCATAACTGACAGCACATTCTGGACTTTGTCCTAGATTTTTGCCTTGCCTTTTGAAAGTATTTTAACTACCCATCTGGATCACCATGTTGTGGTGGGTTCATGAGCATGCTTCCACCAACTGTATTTTGATAAAGTAACCACTGTGCCAGGCACTGAGAGCTGCAGGTAGTGTGAAGAACAAAGTTGGAACTTGGAGTCTGGCACGTAGAAAGCCTTTGTTTTTGGCTTTGCTAATTTTTATTTCATAAGATTCATATTTGAAAACAATGTTGGCTTAGTTCAACAAATTATTTTTCAATAGCAATACATCTTCTCATCCTAAATCAAAATGAAGATGACAAACAAGGGCAGGATGACCCAGGCTTTTTGTCTCAGGTCATGGACATTTAGAGGCCATATAAATTTTTAAAAATCGTAGTTTTGAAAGCTCAGCCTCTAGCTAGCCAGAATGAATAGTTAAAATAGAAAGCTACCAGATGGTGCACATTGTTCATCACAGCCATTGTGGAACCACAACAAGAATTAAGATGTTGATTTTAGGGTTTGTCTCATGCTGTTGGCTACAGGTGCAAGACTTGCTAGTGAGGACCCTAACTACCAGTCAGGGCTCTAGACTAGTGTAACAGAACCAAACTCATCACGCTAAGTTGACATTTTTCCAGATACCAGAGATGTGCTAGTTATTTTAGTCAACAACAGTCTTAGAGAAAATATAGTCCTTTCTGGAGATTTTTGAGGCACTGAAAGTTTCTGGGCTCATGTCATAACTTGAGCTTCCATAGCTTCCACTGGTTTTTTAAAAAAATTCATCCCTTGCCATGGTATTAACCAAACGAAATTATTCATTTATTACTCTGCCTCCCTATTTCCTTGCTCCATTAGGTACTAACTAGTGGTTATTTTAAAACAAGTAATAGCTGATCAATGAATATTGGCCTGGTTTGCTATTGGTTCTGCTAGCATTTGGATGAACTCTTAGTTTTCTCTGAGCTGATCCTCCCTTTTCAGAAGAGGAAACTGAGTCTCAGAGAGGTTTAGAATCTAAAGCTCTGGACTTCCTAGATGCCTTCGCACCCCAGTATCTGATGGTATGGCCTAATTATGTGGTTCCCTTGTGAACACAGCCTAGGAAATTTCTATTGATATCCATGGCCAAGAGCAGATGAGTGAGTGATGATAGATCTTAGGAAGGACAGTAAACAATGAGCTATCACTATTACATAAATTAAAAGTTGAAGATCAATTGGTCTGAAAAGCAAATGAATTCTCTTGGAGAAGTGGAGCTACAATAAAGCAATAACTTAGGGAGCTTAAGACATAGAATCTTAAAGATGATTACAAATAAAATATTACAAATTATATACCAACTTCTTTCAGGGGAAGAGTAAGGTTTTGTGATTCATATTGGGGATTAGTATGATTCTGAAGGCTTGGGCTAAAAAACACAAACAGAAACAACACAAGATATAGTAATTATTTTCTTGTCTCCTCCTGGGGTTGAAATAGACCCAGTTAAGGAGTTTTGTGGTATGAAGGTATAAATCAAATCAAGCTTTCTCTCTGTCTTCCTCTTTTTCTCCCTCCTCTCTCTCCCTCTCTCTCTCTCTTTCTCTCTCACACACACTCATACACACAGACCTATCTTTTCAATTAAAGTTCAGATATGAAGTATTTTAATTAATTTAAATGGTTACTCTATTTTGCCATGATAATAAATGCAGTGAGAAAAACAAATACTGAATTATTTTCAAAACAATGCCAAAAATCTAAACGCACAATTTGGAAACATTGGGAACAATATAACCTAAGTGTCCAGTAAACACCACAGCCTTGTTCTTTCTTTCAACAAAGGCTGTATTTCACTGACTTTGGGGGGCAATTGCTTCTTCATTCCATTGGACACACATTGTATTGAGCAGTTCTCTAAGGAGTAGGAGAATGCCTTTCCTTTGACTGTAGAGATACTAAGCAAGGCAGAAACTCCTTTTTAGGGAGTACAGTACTGAGGCTGACGAAAGGCTGAAAGGGTGATATTGAAGAACTACAGTAAAACCCATGGAAGAAGTGGCCAGGCCTGATAGTTAAGACCATAGTCTACCTAAACTGAAGCTGTCCCTTGCTGTCCACAGGATTTTGGTTACAACATCATTCTGCCACCATTTATACTAAAACTGTGACTGTGCAAACCTCTTACATGAAATAGCAGTTAATTTGTTTATTATTTATGCCACTACTAGAGTGTGAATTCAGCCTCGTATGCTTGTTTAGCTTTTTGGCTTAAGACTGGGATGCTGCCACTTGATCCATACTTCTACTCTTGGCTTTTTGCTGATTAATTGAAGAGAAGAGTCTCACAGACATTTCTGCCTTGACCTTCAGCTCTCAGCCTCCTGAGTAGCTAGGATTACAAACATACATTTGCATAGTGAATACTATGCTTGGCTGACATGGAGTATTATTTACATAGCATCTCTCTCTATACACAACTTCTTGTGTGCTTTAACTCATTTCTAGATTGCTTACAGTATCTAATACAGTGGAAGGACTAAGCAAATAGAAGTTGGTGGAACTATTGAGAAGTGATTGAATAATGAGGGAAACAACTTCATCATTGGGTTAAGCCAGTAATGAGTTCATACCAAATGGATATTAGGAGCTGAGGCCTGGTTGGAATAAGTGGGTCACTAAGGGCACACCTTTGAAGGATGTATCTTGCCTTAGCGCCTTCTTGTCTGTCTTTCTGTCTTTCTGTCTTTCTTTCTTTCTTTCTCTTTCTTTCTGTCTGTCTGTCTGTCTGTCTGCCTGCCTGCCTGTCTGTCTGTCTGTCTGTCTGTCTGTCTGCCTGCCTGCTTCTCTCTCTCTCTCTCTCTGATTCTACTCCTGGCTTGAGATGGAAGGAGTTTGCTCCACCACATGCCCTTTCAACAATGTGCCATCCTCCAAAGGCTCAAACCAATGAATAATACTGCCCAATCTTAGATGTTGAACCTTCTGGAACTATGAGCCAAAGTAAGCCTTTTTTCTTTATAAATTTCATGTCTCATGCATTCCTTTATATTAATTTAAAGCTGACTAATACCTATAGGAAATCAGACCAAACATGAATTGATTCCTTGGTGACTGAAACAAGTAAAGAAAGTGAGCAAGGTTTGATTAAATCTCTGCATTGGCAAGTTTCTAAATACCTCATGGTTCAAGGTAAGTGTATCAGCCTTCATCTGGTTTGTATTTTCATTGGTTTCACAGACATCCTGAGGATTTGGTAAGGGAGAAGTGAAAATGTTTCCCATCTCCAGTCAGGCCTCTCAAGAAATGGGCATTCTGTGATGAATGGCTTCAGAGAGACAACCCAGATGGTGAGGTGTAGGGCGGTATAGAACATATTCTTTGGCCAGGTTCCCAGTGGCAGGAGAATTTCCATTTAGGCAGAACCTCCCTCCACTTAGAAGCAGTTGGTATGTAGGCTGAAGTGCTATAGAAAATGCTGAGGAATAGAAATAATCACTGCAGAACTGCACTGCAGGCACCCACAGCTCACCTCAGAGTACAGAAGGGTCATTCTTCTCAAGGGGCCATTTGTACCTTTTGGAGACTCTTGAGTCTCCAAAGTGAGGACTACTGTGTGTCTAGACAAACTTGGTGGTGTGCTGCATACTGATTAGTGCACAATCTTTAAGTAAGGAGTGTTTTTATTCTTGTAACCTCTTTTTTTTTTCAATCAGCCATGATAAAACTGGAGGCCCGTGGCTCACATCTATAGTCCTAGCTATGCAGAAGTTTGAGAACTGATTCCCAGAGGACAGCCAGTGTAGGAAGGAAAGTCCATGAGACTCTTATCTCTAATTAACCAGCAAAAAGCTAGAATGGAGGTGAGGCTCAAGTGGCAGAGCACCAGCCTTGAGTAGAGAATGGTAAGAAAGAAGGTGAGGCCTTGGGTTCAAACCCCAGTAACCAGCACAAAAATAAAATAAGCCAGAATAAAATCATTCTCAAGTTAGAGGCCTCAAAGTACCTCTATTCTACGTTTAATTGATGCAAATTATTACAATGATTCAAGTGCACCTCACTAGGGTGGAGAACATACAGCCTTTGCATTGTATAAATCTATTAAGCCCATTAAATCATTGGATACATGGGAAAGACATGTTCTTCTTGGCTGCCTGTCCTGATAATTTTGTATGTTACAAATATCTAAATGGCTCTTGGTAGGAAAAAAAGCTCTCATGTCTTTCCATTCTAGAAGACTTCATTATTTGTCCTATATCCTTTATGCTTTCTGCCCTCTCTCAAACACAAAGACAAGTCTCCTTTTATTTGGCAAAAGTACAAAGCCTCTGAATAGAATAATATTCCTCTCTGCTGCTATATGCAAAGAAGTCAGGAAGCACATTCAGTTCTAGAGTAGATAAAAATGGCACAAGATCAATGAGGAGAAGAAAAAAACGACATTTCTGGTTCACTAACTTCCCCAAACGTTGCCCTCACATAGTCTCTGCGTTGGAAGGAACCTTCTAGAACATCAGGATTTATCAACAGTCACCAAATCAAAACTCCTTCAGATTTCTCTCCCTGTCTCTGGAAAGTTGTCCAACTCTCCTTGAGGCCCTCCAGTGTCTGGAGAATTGTTCATCTCCTACATTAGAGCCTTCAGCAATCTCATTTAGCCTCTAGCTTCTCTGTGTGGATGAGTGGGACAGAGCTATTGTGACGTAATTGATGAACGAATGGTTACTTCCTATGGAAATACAATGAAATTTGCTTTTACAAAAGCATTGCCTCAAATGCTCCTTGCAAGATGGACCAGTGAGCATCTCCTCAGCCCCATGCTCTCAGCAGGACTGAGCCCTGTCCTGTTCTAGCCTGCTGCTCCCACTGGAGCCCCCATCACTACTGAGAGAGCTTTGGAACAAATGCTGCTTTCTTAGGCTCCCTATTCCACATGTCTGGGATGAAAGCAATGAAGACTGAGACATTGTTAAAAGTATAAAGAAACGTAAGGTTTGAACTGGGCCCTTGTGCTTCATACCTGTAATCTTAGCTACTCAAGAGGCTGAGATCTGAGGATCATGGTTCAAAGCCAACCTGGGCAGGGAAGTCCATGAGATTCTTATCTCCATCAAGGAGACAGAAGTGGAACCATGGCTCAAGTGACAGAGTTCCAGCCTTGAGCAAAAATAGTTCAGGGACAGTGCCCAGGTCCTGAGTTCAAGCTTCAGGACTGCCATACAATAAAGAAAGAAAAAGAAAAAATATACAAGGTTTGGAGCAGATTAAATTAGAGGCAAAGGCATCAGTTGGAATGGTTTAATATGAGATTAGAAACTGAGATTTTTTTAAATGCCTTCTAAAAATATAGGCACGTGTGTCTCAGTCGGCACCTGAACTAGCCCAGCACAGCTGTCAGAACGCCAGCTAAGCACTCCAGCTGGCACCCACGTGCTCCCTACCCTGTGTGGCTCCTGAGGCCCTGGCTGAGAGCTCATGAGTTATATAACATCTGCAGAAGGCTGTATGGTGCTGGCATTTGCTGTATTAACATCTCAGGAGTCACTGCTCCGACCTACTGTTTTGATTGCATGAGTGAGTTTCCTTTCCAAAGTTTTTTTTCCTTTCTTCCTTTCCTTTTCCCTAACAGTCAAATGAGAGAAAAGGTCATTTCTTCCATTTCATAGTCCAGAACTGTGTGGAGGTCTTGAGGGGGAGGAAGGACAGTTTTGCTCTAGGAAATTGTCTGCCAGCTCAGCTTCCTCCTGTCTTATTTCTCTCACCCCCAAATGTTCTTACACACAGGGTCCTAGTTGGTCATGTGTGAGCTTCGGCCCTGAAGGAAAGGAGACAATGAGGAAGGACAGACTCCACATCAAGAAGAGCTGCCTGGAAGCTCTAGGCAAGGACTGAGACCTGTCTGTGCTTCTGCTCCCACTGGAGTCCCCATTACCACTGTCTGTGAGTTTTGGAGCAAGCATTGCTCCCCCAAACTCCCGCTGCAACATGTCCTGGATAAAAACCACCAAGACTGACACAGCCTCAAAGTAGACATGAAAAATATATAAAGTCTGGAGTTAAGGTCTAGACTGAGTTAGATGAAAAGATTTCTTCCCCTGAAACCAAAGCTGGTCTTAATGCTCTTCCCATTGTCCCACCTTTCACACATATAGGTTAGAGCCAGTAACTATTTCTGGTAGAGACCAAGGATTGTAGAATCCATTCTTGGCCTCTTACCACTACATACCAGAAAGACCTTCCTAATGGTGATGGACATAATGTCTCTACACATTGCCAAGTATCTCCTGGTGGAGAACTATTGTCTACAGCTGAAAACTTAAGGCTGCTTCCTGAAACCCTTAAGAAGTTCTTGGTGATGTTAATGAAGCCATCACCAACTTCCTGTTTGGGTTCCTGAGGTTTAGCCACCATGAGTTGATATTTTGTGAGGCTTTAATGAATCCACTGCAATGTAGGTGATGCAACTGGCAATACTGAAGGTCTTAGGATGTGTAGTTACAACTGGACGGAAACCCAATGCTTAATTCAAGGTACCTTGAAATGTTTTGGAAGTGGAGGAGGCCTTGGGAGCACTAAATAGAGAAAGATGACTTAACATTGTGTGTGCAAGCCCCTGTGTTACAGCAGTATCAGGAGCACAGGCTGTGATCAGTGGCATTCTAAGTCAAGACCTTTTCCTGCCTACTTTAATCACAATTCCCTCACAGAGATTTTTTTCTTGTTTCTCCCTATGACAATCTATCACTTGACCTCTTTAATGATCTGTTTGAAATACATCTCAAAACAGTAATCCTAGACCTCTCTCATTGAGAACTAAGAGTTCTCATGTAGGAAATTTTTGTTCTAACTTATGGAGGTGAGGATTTGTAACCAGAGTCATTAAGCCTGACAGCATTTCTGCAATCAATGCCACCATGTGCTCACTAGCTGATTTGAAATCAGTACCCTGTCTTTCTGAAGTGTACCCAGTAAATTTTTTCTCTCAAAAGCACTCAACATTATTGGCAGTAAATATGTCCAGAAAGGGGTCTTTTTTTTTTCATTGTCTTCTACCACTTTATTAATGGATGAGGCTCCACCAAGAGTCTTTTCCATCTTTTGGAACACAGAGCAGTCACTAAAATTGAAAAGTCCCAATTGCATGGTTTTGAATTTCTTCTCATAAAAATCTTAGGCATCTTCAGTGAGAGGTTTGAATGAATCTCAGATGCTGAGTGGGTCTTTACTCCAGTGTCAGGAGTTCCCCATCTGTGGGTTCAAGTGCAATGCCTGTTGTGAGACTGAATAGTCATACAGATAATACTTGGTTTTTATGTATGTATTTATGTATGCATACATGCATTCATGTATGTGTATTGTGTATGTATGTATATATGCATGTATACACACTTATATCAAAGTATATTACATATATATCAATCTATATATACATTCATACATATATATGGGTATATACTATACTATGGGCATATACTCTCTCTCTCTTATATATATATACAAACTGACAACCTGCAGCAGCCTGACCATTCTGTCATCCATGCCAACTACCCAGGGAGATAGCACACTAGAAATTCATTATAAAAGTCAGAACAATTGCCAAGGGCTGTTGGCTACTCAGGAGGCTGAGAGCTAAGGACTGTGGTTCAAAGACAACCTAGGCAGGAAAATTCATAGGACTCTTTTCTCCAATTGAGCACCATAAATTCAGAAGTAGAGCTATAGTTCAAGTGGTAGAGCAGTAGCTTTGAGCACAAAAGCTCCAAGACAGTGCCCAGGCCCTGAGTTCAAGCCCCAGGACTAAGAAAAAAAGGAGAAGGAAAGGGAAGGGCGAAGGGGGAAGGAGGAAGGCGGAAGGAGGAAGGGGGAAGGAGAGGGAAGGGAAGGGAAGGGAAGGGAAGGAGAGGAGAGGGAAGGAGAGGAGAGGGAAGGGAAAGAGAGAGAAGGGAAGGGAAAGGAAGGAGAGGAGAGGGAAGGAGAGGAGAGGGAAG
>NW_012267356.1:3707083-3815581 GCF_000151885.1 Dipodomys ordii | reverse complement strand
GAGAGGGAAGGAGAGGAGAGGGAAGGGAAAGAGAGAGAAGGGAAGGGAAAGGAAGGAGAGGAGAGGGAAGGAGAGGAGAGGGAAGGGAAAGAGAGGGAAGGGAAGGGAAAGGAAGGAGAGGAGAGGGAAGGAGAGGAGAGGGAAGGGAAAGAGAGGGAAGGGAAGGAGAGGGAAGAGAAGGAGAGGGAAGGGAAGGAGAGGAGAGGGAAGGGAAAGAGAGGGAAGGGAAGGAGAGGGAAGAGAAGGAGAGGGAAGGGAAGGAGAGGAGAGGGAAGGGAAGGAGAGGGAAGGGAAGGAGAGGGAAGGAGAGGAGAGGGAAGGGAAGGGAAGGAAAGGAAAGGGAAGGAAAGGGAGCTTTCCCTTAGTACCAGTCTAGGAACCCAAGCAGCAACCCGCCCCCCATAGCATTCGAGCTGAGACGGCCAGAGACTGATTGATAACTGACAGCTTCCCTAATTTCTGTTCTTATCTCAACTTGAGATCAACTAGAAAAAGGCAAGTTCATCCTCTAACCAATCCTCTGGAATACCCCTACACACATAGCCTCCATCAGGCTCTTCTGAATTTCCCTTTCTCCCACGACAAAGCTTCTCTGGTCCTTTGCCTGTCTTTGAGTCTTTGCCAAAATGCAGATGGTGGTGGCTAACTCTTTGCTATATTGAGCTCAGAATAAATAGCTCACTTGCTTGTTCTTCATTTATTTCCACAGTGCACACAGCTCTCCTACAGCTGTTGTCTGGAGTACTGAACTCAGCAATGGCGATTACCATGGCAATCACCATGGCTCAGAAAATTTCTCTTTCTCTGTCATACCTTGGATTTCTGTGGCCCTATTTCTGATCACCTGGGAGATCAGCACACCATCTCTCCTGACTTGTCCTCAAGTCCTGGGATAGATATCACTTCTTCATCTGATGCAAACTGAAGTAGCTAGCTTGAGTGAAGGACTTGTTGTATGAACGCACTTACTTTTATCTACTTGAATTTATGGTAACAGTCCATAGAGGAGGAGAGGAGGCTGGCTGAGGGCAGAGCAGCTGAGCACCACAAGCCTCATACTTATTCCAGGCCTATGTCCACTGCACAGATTCCTACACAGTGACACACAACATCTGAATTTGTCTTTCTCTCTTTCCCCTCTCCCAAAGTGTCTGTATCTGTTTCCTGTGCCTGCCTAATAATGATCACACACCTGGTTGCTTTAAATGACTGAAATCTATTTGCTTATAGTTTTAGAAGCCAAGAGTCTGCAATTAAGGTATGAACAGAGCCACAGATCCACATTATTTCTTTCTTTCAGTTTTTGGTGACTCCTGCTATTCTTTTTGTTTTTCCATCCCATCTTTTAAGTCTCTGCCTCCATCTTTACATGGACCAGAGTAGCCATGCCATTCTGCTCTTCTGTGCAGGTTTATAATGGGTGTCAAGCCCACATGGGTACCCCAAGGTAATCTCCTCTCAAAATTCTTCACTTGCTTTATTATGCCTGAAACGGTCCTTTTCCCATGTAAGGTGACATTTACAAGTTATCTTTCAGTGCCTGAAATTTCACTGTGTGTATGACCTAGCTCTGCTACCGTCATTCTTCTCTCACATCAAATTTTCAGAAACAACTACCACCTTTCATCCCGAGACCCAGCTGAATGTAGAATTTAGAACAATAAGTTTCCCTATTTACTGACCACTCATGACCACCTAAAAGGTAGGCAAGAAATAAGGAATTGATAACGATTCAAAAACTGAGAGCTAGAAAAAGAAAAAGAATTTCTTCTAAAGACACAAAAAGGAAACTAAAAGGATACTAACAACAATAACAAAAAAGCATTAAGTATAAACTGAATACTAACAACAATAACAAAAAAGCATTAAGTATGAACTGAAATCAAATTTAATACTTCTCTCCTTGGCTTCTGTATGCCTGGCTTAATCCCACTTGTGCAGAGATAAGGACAAATGTACAAATGTTGGTCCCATGACCTTAAAAGTCTAGCTGGAGAGGATCAAGGGTCAGGGATTAGGAAGGTGCTCCCAGATCAATGGTATGGAGTTTCTGGTGGCACACACTGATGATCGTTGAGAGTATCTTGAGAGTTGTTCACAAACGTGATATTATTTTTTGATTATCATCACTTTTGGATGAGTTTATGTCTAGTCACCATTCCAGGATCTGGGTTGCTAATAGCTCAGACCCCTTTGTTAAAAAAAAAATCCCTCCAGCACCTCGCAATGAAGTGTAATCTATGAACCAACAGCCTCAGCATCATCTGGGGATTTGTAGAATTTCTAGCTTCATTTCAAACCCAACGAATCAGAGTATGCATTTTTAAGCCAGGCACCAATGAGTTACACCTGTAATCCTAGCTATTCAGGAGGATGAGATCTGAAGATCACAATTCAAAGCCAGCCTGGGGAGGAAAAGTCCATGGGACTTTTATCTCCTATTAACTACCCCAAATCTAGAAGAAGTGGAGCTGTGGTTTAAGTGGTAGAGTGCTATCCTTGAGCAAAAAATGCTCAGGGAGAGCACCTAAGCCCTGAGTTCAAGCCCACAGTTCAGCACACACAAGAAAATGCATTTTTGCCAACATCTTGGTGCTTCACATTCATAGTCAATCGAAATGAAATGCTTTAGTACTAGGGAGGGGAGCCCTTAAACCAGTGGTTACTAAATATTAGTGTGAATAAAAACGATCTATGAAAGCAAAACAACAGATTCCTGGGCCTAGTCCTCAGAGATTGTCATCTAAGCAGATCAGGCATTGAGTCCTAACCAAGCTGATTATGATTCTAGTACTCAATAAATAATTTGAAAAATGGGACCTAAATTTCTTTGGGACTGGCTTACTTCACTTAATATGATTTTTTCCAAGTCTTTCCATTTCCTAACAAATGGGGCAGTGTCATGCTTTCTGATGAAAACATAGAATTCCATCATACATATATATATATATATATATATATATATATATATATCACATTTTTCTTGATCCATTCATCTACTGAGGGGCATCTGGGTTGGTTCCATATCTTAGCTACGGTAAATAATGCTGTGATAAACATAGTTGTGGTAGTAGCTTTAGTATGGCCTTGTTTTCATTTGGGTAAATGCCCAAAAGTGGGATTCCTGGGTCATAGGGGAGCTCTATGTAGAGTCTTTTGAGGAACCTCCATACTGCTTTCCAAAGTGGTTGAACAAGTTTACGTTCCTAAGCCAGTACCAACAAAATTTAGGTCCCATGGTTTCCCTTATTTGCAATGATTAGTATACATCTAGGTTAATCTTATCAGATGAGCTAAAAAGCTATGTACATATGACCATATAAGATGATACTAAGTGAAATGAACCCCAAGATATGGACACAAGAGGTCTGTCTTGGTTGTTGTTGTTTCAAATGTACTGTGTGATTTTTTTTTATTTCCTTGTATATTCTTCCCCCAATGGTATATCCCCTGTTGTCACTGTACTTGATTTTGTTATTCTGCATTTTGTATATACATTTGTCTAATCTAGGGAGGGGAAGGGGAATAACAAAACTCTGAAACAAGGACACAGGATGACCTATTGCAACAATGACACCCACAGGACAGTATATTGGAAATGAACTTTACAACTTTGGGGCTGGTGGGGGGATGGGATGGGGTGGAGAGGAGGGTGGGAGGTGGACGAGAGAAGGGATAGAGGGACAACAAAGGAAGGGGTAACAATGATCAGCAAGTAATGCACTCATTGCCTTACTCATGTAACTGTAACCCCTCTGTACAGCATCTTTACAATAAAATAAAATAAAAACTAAAAAAATGATTTGAGAAATGGTAATAAATGCATAGTTCAGCTAGTTGTAGGTGTTCACACCTGTAATCTCAGCTAATCAGGAGGCAGAGACAGAGGATCATTAGTTCAAGGCCAGCCTTGGCAAAAGTAGCAGCAAGACCACATCTCAATAAAAATAAATAAAGCAATAGGGCTGGGATATAGCTCAAGGGGCAAGCATTTTCCTGAGATACTATTATGGCTGGCTCTGATAATTAGAGTTTCAGGAAAACGACTTTACTGGCAGGTACATTCTCAAGGAAAATTGTATGGAACACTCAGGAAGGGCACTGTGTGATGTGGGCCTGTCTTGTTCAGATATCATTATGTCCATTTAAAAAGGAACTAGCCTGGCATGGTGGCTCACTCTGTAATCCTAGCTACTTGGGAGGCTGAGATCTGAGGATGGTGGTTCAAAGCCAGCCCAGGCAAGAAAATCCGTGAAACTCTTATCTCCAATAAACTACCAGAAAACCACAAGTGGAGCTGTGGCTCAAGTGGTAGAGTGCTAGCCTTAAGCTGAAGAGCTCAGGGACAGCGCCCAGGCCCAGAGTTCAAGCCCTGCGACCGACAATAAATAAACATTTAAAAAAAGCAAGAAAGTCCATGAGACTCTTATCTCCAATAAACTACTAAAAAAAAGCCAAAAGTAGACCTATCCTATGGCTCAAATGGTAGTGTACCAGCCCTGAGCAAAAGAAGCTCAAGAACACTATGCAGGCCCTCAGTTCAACACCCAGGATCAGCTGCAACCCCCACCAACAGAAAGGACTAGATTCTTGGTAGTAAGAGGAGTTTCCAGAATGAGGTCACATACCCTCATCCAGATGTTACCGGAACATGATTACAGCCAAATGTAGGTCTCACATTGGTAATACTTTCTACTTTAGAGACTGAAATCTGAAGGAATGTAGTTTGAAGCTAGCCTGGGAAGAAAAATATGCTATATTCCCTCTCCAGCTAAGTAACAAAATACTGGACTGAAGGCATGATTCAAATAGTACAGCACTAGCCGTGAACAAGCAAGTGCAGCAAGGGGTCCTAAGTTTAAGCCCTAAAACTGGGAGGGAGGGAGGAAGAGAGAGAGTGAGAGAGAGAGAGAGAGAGAGGATAGAAAATAGAGAACAGAGAACAGAGATTGTCTACCAGTACCAGGAAGGATTGTGTTTGAAGAGTCAGTCTAGCCTTACTGTAAGAAAGGACCTCCCAACCTTAGCCCAGGAGTCCATGGGACTTGGTGGTTACTGTTTTGAAATTGCACTATCATCTCAAGGACAATTCAATTGAGAAGACAAGAACAAAACTTTAAGTATAAGAACAGGAATAAACATTGAGACTCTTGTGCAGAAATAAGTAGTCAGATTGTAATAAACGACAAGCTGAAGTGATATGGTTATAAAGGGGTTGATATACCAAGCGAAGTTTCATTGGGTGAGAATTTAATTGAGCATATAACTTCAAAGAATGAGGACAATCACAGAGGTTGATAAATTCAACTGTTGTAAGGGACAGATAAAGCAAATATATGTGTTTGGCAAAATGCCAAAAAAGTAAGGGATTGAACTGTGCATACTCTACCTATGACCTATAAATGTATCTTTATTCTGTATATAATTCAGATTGCAGGTTTGTGATTCCATGATGTTCAGGTTAAAATAATCAAAGATTTACAACATAAAACCAATGATAAAATAATAATTCTATGGTTTGAAGAAGTAACAATTTAGAAATACTTTGTGATTATCATAAATAATTAGTAATAAGCTAGAACGGGGATTTTGTACCTAAAAGTACCTCAAAGACGGAATTAAAATTATGTCAGGAGCTCCCTTAAGCTTCAGTAAAAGCTACATAATAAAAGCTTAGTAAGATCTTATGAGAGGCATGCATTTCTTTCCAAAGGGATACTGAAAAGTATGTCGCCCAGTCAGGTTTTCCTGCAAAGGTTTATGTATCATTTTAAGTGTAGGCAGGCTACAGAATGAATGATCTCTTGGGATATTGCAGAAGTATATATGCCCCAGAGAAACATTGGTACCAGACAAGCAAAGACTCTTTTATAGAAGCATTCTGAGAATGGCACCAGAGACATCCACTTGGAGAAATTAAGTTCTGCATGTAAATTAATTTTCTGTGAATCACTTATGCCTATGGGTTTCTAGGGTACTCTTTGAAGAAAGCTGCATGAGTGAATTCAAGAAACAAGGATGAAATAAATCCTTTCCTTTTTTTATAACCCAGTACAGGAAGCAGTCAACACCCACATGTTAGGCCAGCTTTTGTAGAGTCTGTGGGTAGTTTTCCTTAGTCTTCCACTGCTCCTGAGGAAAGCAGCAAGTTAGGTTCTTTTATGTAAAGATTAGGTAGGATAAAATAACATAAAGACAGGAAGCCTGACAGGCTTAAGGAGAGATACAGTTCCACAAAGAACACTTTTCAGGATATTGGGTAGATTTAAGCCTCTCTGTGATTCTCTCCCAATGGCCCTTCTTTGGGCCTCACTAGGAAGGAAATTGTATTTTCACCTGGATGGAGATTCTCTTAAATGTCTGCTTGCAATACAATTGGAAAGAGACAATATTCCTGAGTTGCTTATATTTTTGGCAAAGGGATAGTCTTCATAGATAAATCTTGCTTGGCAGTTTTGGAAGTGGACATACTGGTTAACAATGTTCCAGGTGATGTTAATGGTGTAGGCTGTAGCCTCTCATTTGCTGGTATTAGGGCTTTCTTTTAAGGACAGCATTGTTAGATCAATAAAAATAAAAGGCTTCAGAAAAAAGTATGCCCCCACACATACAGAATATAACGTTATACAGACTATAACGTTGTAAGTGATAAATTTGTAAACAACTTACTCTTGTAAGTTTTTCCCATTCTTCCAACTTGATATATCTAAAGAGTAACTAATTCTTGTGGGTAATTCTCCCTTTGTTACTTTTGTCCAAAAGCATAATATTTATTATCTTGTTCTTTCTGATCACCTCTTACTATTTGACTTTCCTTGTAATAAGAAGTACCCTTCCCATCAACTCCCTAATAAAAAGCTTAGTTGTATAGTTTAATTTTAAGGACTCTCTTCATGAGTCATTTATCCATTTCCCTTGCTATTCCAAATGACAGACATTAAATTATATCTCTGGGTACATGTAATTAATCTTTAGTTCTGAAGTGAAGAAAAGAAGAAAAAGGTTAGAAACATCTAAAGTCTTTTTTTTTCTAGTTTATTAGGAGAAAGACTTTGAGTTGAAAACTTGATTTATCTCTTTTAAATCTCCTTGAAGATTACCTTTACAAAGAGGGGGTGGGTGGGTGTTAAATGTGGCTTGAAATGAAATCCCTTAGCAGTACTTATATAAGTCCCTAGGTTCTTGCATTTCAAGACTAATAAATATTGTAGTCATATGAAGGCAGCCATCTAAAGGACAGTATATAGGATTATGTTCTTTCAAGGGAAAGAGTTTAGTCAGAAGAGAGGCATGATGGTTGATTGTCCACCAGGCTGCCTGAAATAAGATCTCCAACTTGCATTTGGCCATCAGCCATCAAACAAAGGAGTCATCACTGCAATCCACAATTATTTCGGAAAAAACCATTCACAACATGAATTCTGTACATAGCATGCTCTTTGTGGTTAGACTTATTACGTTCAGATATTTTCCAAATAAATTATAATTATATGTAAACTACAAGGTAAGTTTGTATTTTTTTCTGATTTTGTTTTTGCTAATCCTCAGGGCATGGCTGCTGCCCCTAAGCTTCTTTTGCTCAAGGCTAGCACTCTACCACTTGAGCCACAGTGCCACTTCCAGATTTTCCTGAGTAGTTTATTGGAGAGGAGAGTCTCATGGACTTTCCTGCCTGGGCTGGCTTCCAACTATGATCCTCAGATCTTAGCCTCCTGAGTAGCTAGGATTGCAGGCATGAGCCACCAGCACCTGGCTATAAGTTTCTATTTTTATGGCAAATGTGACCCTTTATTTACAAACCATAAAGTGTCAGACCATGTTCAAAGACAATTTTACAAGGAGATGATTGCTTTGATTATTAAAAAAATAAGTAATTTTATTTGCTTCATCTTTTGAACATCTTTATTTATTTTTTTCTGCCTGTTCTGAGCCTTGAGCTCAGGGCCTGGGTGCCACACTTGAGCTTTTTTGCTCAAGGCTGGCACTCTACCACTGGAGCCACAGCTCCACTTCTGGCTTTTGAGGGGTTAATTGCAAATAAGAATCTCATGGACTTTCCTGACCAGTCTGGCTTCAAACCACAATCCTGAGTAGCTAGGATTACAAGCGTGAGCCCATCAGTCCCTGGCTGGTACATCATTTTACCTGATAAAAATGAAAGAACATAAAACATCATTTGGATCAAGAGAGAAGTTATGGAATATTGTGGTCCCTTAGCAGCAATAGGATTCCAGTGAGAGCCAATGGGCTCTTTTGGAAATATTCATATATGTATTCATATAAACATTATATCTATAACTTCCAACTTCTTCTTGGAAAATAACCTATGAAAATGTTTTTTTGTTTTTGTTTTTGCTTTTGTCAGTCGTGGGGCTTGAACTCTGGGCCTGGGCACTGTCCCTCAGTTCTTCAGCTCAAGGCTAGCACTCTACCACTTGAGCTACAGCGCCACTTCCGGTTTTCTGGTGGTTTATTGGAAATAAGAGTTTCACGGACTTTCTTGCCCAGGCTGGCTTTGAACCATGATCCTCAGATCTCAGCTTCATGAGTAGCTAGGATTACAGGCGTGAGCCACCGGCACCCAGCTATGAAAATGTTTTATAATGAATTTATGTTTGTAAGGATGATCCTATCATAAAAATTGAATCAATGACAAAAAGTTGAGGGAAGGAAGCAATAAATAATTCAAATGAGGATTTAGGAGCCATTCCACTCTGTGTCACCTAAGAATCATTTTTTCTCAGATACCACTTTTTTTTGGGGGGTCCGGTCATGGGGCCTGAACTCTGGGCCTGGGTGCTGTCCCTCAGCTCTTCACCTCAAGGCTAGCACTCTACCACTTGAGACACAGCGCTACTCCGGCTTTTTACTTATGTGATGCTGAGGAATCGAACCCAGGGCCTCGAGCATGCGAGGCAAGTGCTCTACCACTGAGCCACTTTCCCAGCCCCCAGATACCACTTTTTTAAATGATTGATTTAGCTGGGCACTGGTGGCTCATACCTGTAATCCTAGCTACTGGGGAGTTTCAGATCTGATGACTAAGGTTTAAAACTAGCTGGGGCTGGAAATCTGTGAGATTCTTATTTTCAACTAACCACTAAAAAGCCAAAAGTGGAACTATGGCTCAAGTAGTAGAGTACTAGCTTTGAGAAAAAGAGCTTAGGAAGAACAGCAGATAGGCCCTGAGTCCTAGAACCTATACAAAAAGAAAAAAAAAAGGAGTACTGGGTATGGGGGCATGTACCTGTAATCTCAGCTGTGTAGGAGGCAGAGGGAGTAATATTACAATCTGAGGCTGGTCTTAGCAAAAATGAGACTATATCTGAAAAATAAACTAATGCTAACATAGCTAGAAATGTGGCTCAAGTAGTAAAGTGGTTGTCTAACAAACATAAAGCCTTGAGTTCAAACCCCAGTATTGTCAAAAATAAGGGGGGAAAAGGTAGGTTTTTTAGAGAGTTGAACTTGGTTATCTATGATTTTCAAAATGCTTTCAATCATTCAAGTTACTCTTTCCTTTTAAGAACTATAGGAACTGAAAGTTGTTTTCTCTCCAATTGTAACTGTAATTTTAAAAACTGACTATATTGGATATGCAAGTTTATAAATATAGGAATTTTTGCTATGTTTATTAAATAAATTATGATATTGCAAATAGGTGTGGATCTTTATTTCAGGGGTGAAGAAAATGTTCTAAAATTGATTGTGGTGACAGTTGTACAACAGCCACTGAATTGTACATTTAAAGTGGGTGAAATGTGTGAAACGTGAATCATATCTTAATAAAGTTACTGTAAAAATAAATTGTGATGTGTTTTGGGTAGTTGTGCAAAATAACCTTCTGTGATTTGTCATGCCAATGCTTACAGCATCTTCTGTACTAGGGAAGTAATATTTCATTTTTAGGAAACAAGGTTTTGAGGAATTCATCTTTGGAAATCCCTTCTTGCTTATCCTCATCTACCCCTTTCCCTGCTCAAAGTCTTTCTCTCTCAGCTGGCCCAGGGCAGACTTTCCAGTCTCCTTTCCCATTTTTGAGACTCCTGGGCTTATAGAATTTTACCTTGGTATAGATGTTCTATAACATAACATTTAACAGTGTGGATTCTGGCACAAGGCAAATAGTTCTGAAGGATTCAAGGAATGAATCTTGGTACCAAGATTGTGAATTCTAACATAACGGATTTCCAGGAGCATGCCTATCTTGCTGAAGAGAATGTGATACACTGTATTATATAATCACTATTTCTTAGAAAATGTATCTCTTCTCTCTTTTTAAGTACCTACACTGATTATTCACTGGGAAGACACTTTTGCCTTCTACATTTTTATTCTTTAAGATCTCTCGTGTAGGAAGTGGTGCTGTAGCTCAAGTGGTAGAGCGTTAGCTTTGAGCTGAAGAGCTGAGGGACAGCGCACAGGCCCAGAGTTCAAGCCCCACGATCAACAACAACAACAAAAATTTAAAAAATTAATCAAAAGATCTCTTGTATAAACATAACAAAGAATACAGATATGGGTATTATTACATTATTTTCAACAACTTTGATGATGGTAGCTTTAATCATTAAGTTCCTAACCTTTAGAGTATGAGTCAAACTCAAGGTAAATTACTTTTCTTTTGCCACAACTCTGATATGAGTCACTGATGAACCAAAATCTTTAATTTAATTTAATGGAATCATCTTTAACACACATAATTGGGAAAACAATGTCAAGTTTTTCTATCCATTTACTCATACATTGTGGGGTGCTATTGTGTTTTAGATTTTTAAAGATATGAGTAAGGTATCTGTTAGGATCCACTAGACAATGATCAGACAATAAAATGAATGTTCTCAAGATTTCTGGCAGATTCCAACAGGACCCAGAACCCTCACAGGATTTGCAGTCCACAAAAAGGTTTCATCCATCTTTCTATGACCTTTCTATGGTCTCTGGACAGTCAATTTTATTACAGCCATACCCAATTTGTATCCCAATAATGTCAGTGTTCCCTGAATGGAATATTAACCGATGATTCTCCTAGCTAGACAGCTCTAATGTCTTTACCTGCTTATTTTACAATTTTAGCATAAGATAAATAGCCTTGGATGAGCCAAAGAAAAATTTTCTTGGCTAAAGAGAGAATATGTTAGGTAGGACTTAACTTTCCACTTGACAACATAAGGGCATGGTACAATTTATTGTCATCACCAGCACAGTGAACCTGTCTTTCAGACAGAGAAGCTCAGTATAGTATTGGTTTAATTAATGCCAAATAAAGAAATGAGACAAAAATAAAGGCATCTACCGTATCTTGATAGTTTCCTTTCAGAGTTTTAAACTAATCGGAGCATTGTAACTCCAGGAGGCGAAGGGAAAAGAAGTAAGATAGCAAACAGGTTTTCTGGCAACTATCTAGAACTATCAATGGCCTTCAACCTCCACTCCAAAATATTCCAGCTACTGAATAAATATTTCTAGAGCATCAACTATGTTAGATATGACAGACTTACAAAACAGAGTTAAAAATACCTATTTTTGTTACATTTTCACTCTCAAGCTTTTCCCAAAGGGTCACCCTGAGAATATTACTATCTAAGCTGGATCAATGGGAGGTGGTGAAAACTTCAGGAGGTAAGGCCTAGTTCAAAGAAGCAGGCCATTGGGGGTTTGCTTTTAAATATATATTGGGACTCCAGAACCTTCTTCTTATACTCTTGGCTTCTTGTCTGGATGTCTTGGCCATGTACTCCCACCATGAGGTACTATCCTTCGACAGGCCCAAAGGCAACAAAGACAAGAGATAATGGGATAAAAATCTATGAAACTGGGAGCTAAAGTATATCTTCTCTCTTTTTAAGATGCTTCAGGTATTTCAAGGACTGTGGTAATCCTTAGAAAGGCAGATGCCTAATGACTTAACCAACAGCTACTATTTCTTTAGCAATTCTGTATGTCTAGCACTATGTTTAAAAAAAAAAAAACAGTGTTCACCATGACTCAGAGTTACATAGACACATACTATCTGAATCAGTCTTGAACTTCATACAGTCCAATGTCAGATCCCAGCCCAGTGTGGAACTAGTGATCTATTATGAGAAGGGCACTAGCAATTGAAAGGTGTTACTCCAGTTCACGAATGGAAGAAACAACATCAACTTATTTGACCTTTTCTTCTTGTCTCAGACATATACTAGTTATTGCAAATAAGGGAAACCTGGCTTACTTCACTTTATATAATTTTTTCCAAGTCTTTGTTTAAATAGGGGTACAGGTTGACCCATTGTAACAACGAGATGTACAAGACACTATGTTGAAAAATGAACTTTACAATTTAGATGGAGGTGGGAGGGTGGGGAGGGGAATGTAGTTATAGATGTGGGAGGCAAGGGATGATAGGGGAAAACAAAGGAGGAAGCAACAATGCTTGATAAGAAATGTACTCATCGTATTATCCTGCCCATGCAATTGTAACCCCTCTGTACAGTATGTTCACAAATAAAATAAAATAAAATTAAAAAAAAAAAAAAAGAAATGTACTCATTACCTTGCTCATGTAAACTGTAACCCTTCTGTACAGTAGTTTCACAATAAAAATTTTATTAAAAAAGAAATGTACTCATTACCTTGCTCATGTAACTGTAATCCCTCTGTACAGTATTTTCACAATAAAAAACTTAAAAAAAAAGAATGGAAGAGGCTGTGTTTCTAATAAGCCTTGAGCATCTACTTGTCTCTGGTTTACTTGGCCTAGTCATAGGCATAAGATCAAGAAGAAAGAGCAGATGTCAGTGCAGATGCAGAGAGTGCTCAGAGCTCAGAAAGAAGCCCTGGGCCACCATACTCAACAAGGTGATTCTATTTTAGTGGTTCTTCTTCCTGGTGTGTGGGCACTGGAAGCAGAGGATGAAGATGATCAAATACTCAGATTTAAGCAATGTTTCTATTCCAAATTCTGACACTGACCTTTGTTTTTAGGTATTTGGATGTAATGATGATTAGTAGAAGTGAGACTCTGAGTTGGAGCATGATTACAGAGTTCATTATATTTAAAGAATCTCAAATAGATTCTTTTCTTACAGAAGACGAAAGTCTTCAGATGAGAATTGTTTGGATGGATGTTTAACAATGTTTTGATCATTCAGAATTATTCTTAATGCACTTTTATAAACATGAACAATGAAAGGCTGATTATGGTCAGATGTTTTCATGACTCTTTAGGGTAGAATTTAGTGTTCAATTAATCCCATTTAAGTTACCATACAGGTATATTTTTCTAAGTTGCATCTACTTTAAAGTACAAAGTCATTGTGTGTACTACCTTCATTTCTACTTTCTTTGAGTAAATTCTCTTTTTTAAATGATATCAGAGATGTAAGTTAGGCCTTTGCATGAATGGTGTATGGATACCCATCACTATAAGTTATTTTATGTCAAGATTTTGAAGAGTAGTATAAGTATTTATTTTGTAAGAAAAGAAAAACCACTTGACTTGATGCGTGTGTGTGAGCATGCATTCGTGTGCACACTGGTACTAGGGCTTGAACACAGGGCCTCATTCTCTCACACAGCTTTTTTTCGCTAAAGGCTGGTATTCTACTACTTGAACTGCAACTCCACTAATAGCTTTTTGGTGATTAATTGGAGATAAGAATCTCATGGACAGCCGGGCGCTGGTGGCTCACACCTGTAATCCTAGCTACTCAGGAGGCTGAGATCTGAAGATCGAGGTTCAAAGCCAGCCCAGGCAGGAGAGACCGTGAGACTCCTATCTCCAATAATCCACCAGAAAACCGGAAGTGGCGCTGTACCTCAAGTGGTAGAGTGCTCGCCTTGAGCTGAAGAGCTGAGGGACAGCGCCCAGGCCCAGAGTTCAAGCCCCATGACGGACAAAAAAAAAAAAAAAAGAATCTCATGGACTTCTCTTCCTTGGCTGTCTTTGAACCATGATCCTCAGATCTCAGCTTCCTAAGTAAACAGTGGCCAGTGACATTAATATCTTTCAAATTTAGCATTATAGAACAGCAAAAAAAAAATCAGGAATTGTCTTTAGCATTTAAACTTGAAGATAAATTCATATTTAGGCTTATTAGTGAAAATAAAATGAATCAATTCTAGTGGAAATATGTAGACTATTACATCAATGCAAACTTTTAAAACAGTCTGCAGACATCACATCCATTTTCACAAGAACATTTTTTTCTAGTTCACATAAACTTAAAACTCTCCTGAATAAAAACTGTTCTTTTTCTTTTGCAAACATACTTAGAAAAATGCAATAGGAATGTTTTACTTTCACATCATTCAACAAAAAATGTTGGATGAGATGTCAAACACAGATAGACCCAAACAGAAAGAGACATTTTAAATCTTTATTTCACAAGGGTAGAAAATTGAGAAAATTGATTTCTAGAACACAAAAGTTTTCTGAATGATCTTGCCTAGATTATACAAAATAACAATGAAGAAAGGGAGGTAAAATCTTATGCTGCTAGAACTCAATAAGTAAAACATTAAAAATGAAGATAGTTTATTTTCTTTGAAAGTATACAGAAAATTGCAATGTTCTCTTTATGGAAAAATCTCGCAAGCTTTCATAGAGAGCATTCACTTGTGTCTCTTATGCATTCAGTAGGCTGAAGATATGGTCCTTATGCAAATCTTTACATGAGAAGTAGGGGCCAGTCTACAGTTAACCTCAACATAAAGTGATTAATGCATTAGTTTAGAAGATAGACATGAGCACGGGGGATTCTAGAAGCTCGTGCAAGAGACTTAGCTTGTATGTGGTATGTCAGGGAAGATTCATGGAAGAGGTAAAAGTTCAAGTACTGTAAATCTTAAAAATTGTGTTATGAAGCTGGGCACTGGTGACTCATGCCTGCAATCCTAGCTACTCTGGAGGTTGAGATCTGAGGATCACAATTCGAGTCAAGCCTGGGCAGAAGAGTCCATGAGACTCTTCTCTCCAATAACCTACTCAGAAAAAGGTGGAAGTGCCGCTATAGCTCAGGTGGTAGAGAACTAGTTTTGAGCAAAAGAAGCACAAGGACAGTGCGTAGGCCCTGAGTACAAGCCCCAGGATTGACATGTACACATATATACACATACAAAACAATTAAAAAATTGTCTGGATGAGACCAAAGGAGGATATTCTTAGGAAAGGTTCACAAAGACTCAATAGTTATGTGCATATGATCATATAAAATGATGTTTATCTAAATGAGTTACAAGAAATGGAATCGAGGGGTTTTTTGTTGTTATTTTGCTTTTTTCCCCTCTCCTTTGTCACTGATGTTGATTTCTGTGCCTTTTGTCTTGCACGTAAGTTTATCTGTTTTGGGGTGGGTAAAGGTGAGCACAGAAATGGTGAGACAAAGGATGAACAAATGCAGCAGTGATACTCACTAGACACTCTGTTGAAAATAGACTATACAACTTGTGGAGGAGGGAGTTGGGAGGGAAAAAACTGGGAAAAAAATGAGGGAAAGGATGACACTGTTCAAAAAGAAATGTACTCTGTACCTGACTTATGTAACTGTAACCTCTTTGTACATCACCTTTTCAATCGTAATAAGAAGTGTTATTATGCAAATATAAAACATCCCCCACAAAACTCATATGCTGAGCGCTTCCCCCGACTCTGCACCCCTCTCCCTGGCCCAGCTGCACTATGCTCAGATCTGGATGGTTCTTGAGAAGGCGACTAGATCATGAAGGCTCTAACCTTATCAATGGTGTATTCCGCTGATGGACTGATTCATGGTTTAATGAGCTATTGGAAAATGGTAAAAATCTTTAGGAGGCAGGGCTTAGTTGAAAGTAGTAGGTCATGGAAGCATGCCCTTGAAAGGTGTATTTCATCTTGGCTTGCTCTTTGCCCTTCCTCTCCTCCCTCTATATCTGTCTGTCTGGTGTCTCTGTCTCTCTCTCTCTACTCCCCAGCTTCCAGCTTTACTCCACCTCTGTGTTCTCTACTATGATGTTCTGCTTTACTGCATGGCACAGACACTTCACAGCCAAAAAACCATGAACTGGAACCTATGAAACCATGAACCAACATAAACCTTTTGTCCTTAATTTGATTGTTTTTCCCTCATATATTTTATCATAGTAAAAGAGCACCAGGCTAGAAATGACATGGTCAAGGTCAGGAGAGAAGTAAGGCCACAAAGAGTGGAGAAGGAAGAAAGAGGAGTGTGAAAAAGCAAATAAGGACAAGAAAATAACAAGTCTTTGGGACAATTTAAAGGGGACAAGGAGGAAGTGGAGATGTGATTCAAGTGGTAGAAATCTAGCCTAGAGCCAACAAAGCCAAACAAGAGCAGAAGGCCCTGAGTTCAAGTCCCAGTCCTAGTGTATGTACACACACACACACACACACACACACACACACACAGACAGAGAGAGAGAGAGAGAGAGAGAGAGAGAAAGACAGAGAGACAGAGAGAATGATAGAAAAATCCCCAATCTAATAATATTTTAAAGAATGAGAATGACTTGGTCAGAATAGTGGGCGAATAGTGGGAGATAATGCAGAGGAGAGACTGAGGAGACAAGGAAATCAGGCAGAGGATTGTTACAATGTGGCAAGGAATTCAAAGAGTCCGAGGTAAAACTATCTAACTCAGACTGTGTGAGCAAGTGAAGTTGACTTTTCATAGGCTCAATGGATATTAAAGGTTGAGGATGCACTTGCCAATACAAAAAAAACCTACTCCAGCAATTATTGCTCTGGCTACTAGGGAATATTCTAGAAACTTTCGGCAGATAATCACACTAGGAAATATTCTAGAAACTTTTGATTATCAAAGTCTATTAAATTACTATACTATAGAGGATAATGAGTGTGTGCGTGCTGCTTCTGGTATGGATGCTGTCCCTTAGCTTTTCTGCCTGAGCCACAGCTTCCCTCTGGCCTTGCTTTACTTTCCTTTTCTTTTCGTTTTCTTTCCCTTTCCCTTCACTTCTCATCTCCTTCCTTCCTTCCTTCCTTCCTTCCTTCTTTCCTTCCTTCCTTCCTTTCTTCCTTCCTTCCTTCCTTCCTTCCTTCCCTTCCTTCCTTCCTTCCTTCCTTCCTTCCTTCCTTCCTTCCTTCCTTCCTCCCTACCTCCCTACCTCTCTTTCTGTCTTTCTCTTTCTTTTGTTTTGATAGTTAATTGGAGATAAGAGTCTTATGAACTTTCCTGACTGGGCTAGCTTCTAACCATGATCCTCAGATCTCAGCCTCCTAAGATTACAGGCATGAGCCACTGGCACCTAGCAGGAATAAACAACTATTTAAATGCCTCAACCAACTTTTGTCATTAGTGTCATTAGTTGGAGACTTTTAGTAATGCTGATGGTTAATTAGAAGTGGCTCGAGTTTCTCCTCCAGAAATTTCTAAATCATCCACTTATAAAAATTAAAACCAACACAAAACAACAAACTTTGTTCAGGAAGTAATATAAGAGCATACACAATGGCTACCGGAAGATGCAACCAATAGCACTGTTTGATGCTAAAGTACTACAGGGGTTGATTTAGAGATCTTAAACATTTCAATTCCTATCTGATTTTTTGTGTTTATGAGTTAACTTTCATTCAGATTAGAAAGACCAAACACAAGACAACAAGAAGGGTCATTAAATTGCAAAAAGTCTTGAAATATAAATGAAAATATTGAATACCTGAATCTAAAATACAAACTCAGCAAAGAGCATATGTGGTTGATTAGGTTCATGCCTTTCGTTTGCTTTGGTTTTCTTTGATTTCCTTCCATTATTGTCTCTAAAGGACCACTTTGAACTCACCCTTAATGTCTATGAAAGCCTAAATAAATTGCAATTACAGGTACAAGATAACTTCCTGGAACTACAAAAGGCTTATCCCAGAAAAAAACAAAACAAAACAAAAACCAGCCCACAGTAAGAATTTTCTTCAATGACCTGCTAAGTAATGATCCCACCACAGTCTTCCAGGAAAAGTTTCACAAAAGATTGAGACATTTCTTATTACCCCACATCCTTGAGAAGATACTTAATTATACCTTGTGAGAATGTATATTAAAAAAAAGTCTAAAAACAAAAGAAGTCTAGAAAACTTTCTTACACCAATAAACAAGAATCAAAAGCAGTACATATTTTCTTGGACTATAAAGATTTTATCCATAAATACTGAGGACTAAGCTAGGATTAAACATAAAGAAATACTGAGCAGGAGGTACAAATTATCTGAACACATGAATTATTACAGTTTCCAATAAATATGTACAATTATCTGTATCAATTAAAAAATTAATAAAAAACAAACAGCTGTGATCTCACTACTTTACATATTTGCAAACAACAGTGAATGGGGAAACTTTTAAACCCACCCAGCTGGTTCAAAAGGAACTGTGAAATGTAATTCTAAAATTCATGAAGGGTAGAAAGCACACAACAGGGCTTGATTGGTATGAACATTGGTATGCCGAAATCTGGCTATAGCATTAAGTTCTTTTGCTTTTGAACATGAGGTTTTAATTCTTTATGTTATAAAGAGAACACGATGGTGTGTTTATGAGGCACATATGTATACAATGATGGACACTGGGTATACCTCTTGGGTTCTTTTCCCAAACATGAGTGGTGATTTCAACCCTGTATCATCAAAATGATGATAAAAATGGGAGATAGTAGTAAAACTGATTCCAATAATTTCTTTTTTCCAAATGTCTCCAAGCCCAGTGTACTATAGAAGAGGAGGCAGTTTAGGTAGTACATTAGTCTTTTTGTCTAGGTGTGTGTAGATGAAGAAAAATGTGTATGTGTTTGTGTGTGTGTGCGGGGGAGACAAAATACACTTAGTATCCCTACTACTATCAAAGGGAAATTGGTAATTCTGATACTGACTGAAGGCACTGGAAAAGTAAATAAGCAAGGGGATTAAAAAAAGGTACAGAAATGCAGTTTGGCTGTGAAGAAAGAATACTAATTACAGTAATTTCTCAGGACTGCATACCATGTGTTTAATTACCAGGCAACACAGCAATGACTATGTGGATCATTAAGTGTGTGTCTGATTCACTTGTGCACATTTTAACCACAATATTGAACTGTGCTCATGTGTAGTCCATTATGTAAGTTATCATCCCTCAGATGTGATCATTGGCTCATAACTTACCATCTTGAAATTTCATATGAAATGACAAGGTAAGGCAAATAAAGAAAGAAAACATAATTTTGAAAAATAGGCTGTATAATTAAGAAGATAAGAAGGAGGCAATTGGGGAAAAGATATAGTATTTGCTGTACTATATCACAGGCTGTTTCTAAAAGGGGAAACAAAGGAGGAAGCAACAATGCTTGATAAGAAATGTGTTCATTACCTTACCCATATAATTGTAACCCCTCTGCACAGTATTTTCACAATAAAAAAAAGATCCTATCAGGCCAATGGAAAAATAAATAAATAAATTTACTTTCTATGTATTGATCATTTAGGGAAACAGGGAAGTATTGCAAATTTTATAATCAAATTCTTAGGGTAAAAAAAGCTGACAAATTTAATAATCAAGTTATAGAGAACCTGTGATAGGTATTTTTGAAATACAAATAAAAATACCTTCAGTTTTTTCTAAAAACATGCCTATTCTAGCCAGGCGCCGGTGGCACCTGTAATCTTAGCTACTCAGGAGGCTGAGATCTGAGGATCACAGTTCAAAGCCAGCCTGGGCAGGAAAGTCCGTGAGACTCTTATCTCCAATAAAGCACTAGAAAACTGGAAGTGGCCCTGTGGCTCAAGTAGTAGAGCACTGGCCTTGAGCTGAAGAGCTGAGGGATAGAGCCCAAGCCCTGAGTTCAAACCCCATGGCCGACAAAAAAAAATGCCTATTCTATTTACAAATACTACAGATTCATGTAGAATATATTTACTGTTTGTTTCATGAATTAGCACACAGCAATTTGGAAACATTTGTCAAAAGAACTGAAATGAAGTAAATCAATATAAATAAGAAACTTGGAATCCTTGAGTCTAAACAATGGATCCATTGAGATAATTGAGAAAATACAACATACCACTAGAGAAATAGTCACATGATGGAGGGATAGGGATAATTCCTTCCATTCTAAAAGGTTTTGGTTCCAATAAAATAATTTAATAGAAGGTTCACCAAATTTTCTGCATATGTTTGCACTACATTACAGTGGTGTTCTTAACATTCATACTGTTGATATTTGGGGCTCACACATTCTTGTTGGAGGTCCTGGGAAGAGGGGAAAGGCTGTTTATTAGAGAATAAACTAATACTCTATTTATTAAATAATTCCTGTGTCCAAAACAAATCTAAATTTGTTGTTGCTGCCTCTTATAAGAACAAATAACATACAGTTCCTGGCCCCTTCCTACTAGACGCCAGTGGTAACATGCTAACAGTTTTGACAAAAATATCCTGACCACTGCCAAATGTTCCCTGAAGAGCAAATCTGCCTCCTGGTGATCAGGGCTACTTTATAAAATGTGGGAATAAAAGTTTTATTAGTTTAATAATCACTGAAAGGCACTAGCCCAGGTTACTATTTTAAACAAAGAATAGCAAACTTCTTTAATGGGAATTATTAAGCCATACACAAAATAATAATCAGCAAAAGGTAAACGTCAACTGTTTTTTTTTTTCCTCCAAAAGAACAGTGGGTGTTGAGCAAGTGAGGGAAAAAAACAAGGAATAAGGAAATGTTCTCTTTCACAAAATTAGAACATGGTACATAAAATTAATGTAGCAAACAGAGCAGATTATATAAATTGACTTCAGTTCCATATTGTGATTTGAATGGCAAATGAAAACTGAAAGATAAAACAGAAGAGATATCAGTAGGAAAAGACAGAATAGGCAAGATGTCAGGGGTGGGGCGGCTGTGGGGAGGACATTGTGCAGAATATTAGAAGAAAGAGACGAGATTGAGAATGAAAGTGGAGTGTCTCTGGCCTCTCTAGTGTTTCCTCTCATAGTTTCTAGACCTTGGATCCATCTTCTTGAATACAATTACCATCATTTTCCTTGTCAGCCTGGACTAGCCACCTACTACATCCCAAAAGGGAATGCTGGTCTCAGAGACTGAGAATAGACACAAGGATCACCATTGCCAGAGAAAATTGCCTCATGGGACTTGGGGACTGAAGAAAGGTATGATGACACCTTGTTTTATTTATATAGGATGATTTCTTTTTCTGAGGAAGTATTTGAAAGGAAAATAGGAAGGAAGCTATCATTTCCAGACAAATGTTGCTAGCCTAGATTATGGTGTTGGCTGAAGAGATGAAACATAAGAGCCATTTGTTTTGTATAATACTTTAAAGGGTAATGTATAGCATTTATTTTTCATTTAAGAGGCAAGCAACAAATTTAGATTTGTTTTGTACACAGGCAATATCTAATAAGTATAGTACTAGGTCTCTTTAATTTTACTCCAAACAATTTTAGTTAATCAGTGGTTACTATTTGACTTAGATGAATAATAAATCTAAGCTAAATGACTTGCTCATGGCCAAATAACTGGTACATCTCAGTCAAGAATGAAAACAAGTTTTCTTGATTCTCAAACCCAAGGCTGTATTCACACCATCAATTCCAATAAATGTGTGGCTTAGGTGTCTATTCTTTCTTTCTGTGCCCCCTTTGCTGTGGCTTGGATCTGGACTATTCCTCAGAAGCTCATATATGGAAGGTTTGGTCCCCGTTCAGTGGTGTTATTAGGAGACTGTAGAATCTTTAGGAGGTGGACCTAGCAAGAGAATTCTAGATATTTTGAGTGTGGGGGGCAGGGTACCCGCAAATTAGACTATGAGACCCCTGCCTCTTCTTCTCTCCTTCATTTCCTAGTGTCAAGGAAAGTTTTTCTCTACCATATTCTCTTGCCTTAATATCTTACCATAGATTCAAGGCAACAATGCTAGCTCATTATGAACCAAGAAAAAAAACCCTCTAAAACTGTGGGCCCAAATGAACTTTTCCTCTTTATAAGTTGATTGTCTCAAGCTTCA
Organism: Dipodomys ordii; assembly: GCF_000151885.1. Taxonomy (NCBI): domain Eukaryota; kingdom Metazoa; phylum Chordata; class Mammalia; order Rodentia; family Heteromyidae; genus Dipodomys; species Dipodomys ordii. The sequence continues at coordinate 3,793,590 of NW_012267356.1, read as the reverse complement.
TAAGAGGGATTAACTTGTGAGTTGATTTTCTACTAAGAACTTAGATGGTCTCAGAATCCTTAACACAAGACTGCAGAAGCTACCCCAAGTATTATCTGCTTTCTGACAGTGCATCATGATACCCCTCCAACATGAAAGAAGAAGAAAGCAGCAGAGATGTGATGCTGGTGAAAGCATTATCACTACCCACAGGGGTAGAATAAGACTGAGAAAAGATCTGCATCATGTATGACTAAGGGACTTCAGCCTGGGTGACTTGTGCTGGGGCACTATTATCCAAGCACGAGAACTGGGAGCAGGGCTGTATCAGAGTCAATGTAAACGGAGACAGGTTGAATTAAAAAGTGAGCACCAGAAGGCCAGGAGCTGGTGGTTCACACTATAATCCTAGCTACTCAGGAGGCTGCAATCTGAGGATCTTGATTCAAAGCCAGCCTGTACAGGAAAGTCCATGAGACTCTAATCTCCAAATTTAATCATCAGAAAACTGAAAGTGGTGCTTTTGAGGGATAAAGCTCAGGGACAGCACCCAGACCCTGAGTTTAAGCCCCACAACTGACCAAAAACAAAACAAAACAAAAAAAAAAAAAAAAGAGCACTGGAGCTCTGGAAATCACAGCTGAAGGAAGCTTTGAAAAGAAGACAGAGACACCAACACCTATCAGTCCTAGTGAGTTCAGACCCCCAGTGGATAGAAAAGATATATACATCCAAAAGACCTGTCCAAACAGTTTTTTTAGGGAAACAGAGATGAGGTACTAAAGGTTTGATTTATTTACTTATTATTAGTGAATACTGACTGTGCAGAGGGATTACACTGCTTTATTTTCATATATGCATGCATACATACATACATATATCCTCCCTCCTCTATTACCCTTTCTCCGCCCCTTAGAACAATTTCAGCAGAGTTCAATTTATTTGGGTTGAACTCAGGGCCTCCAGCTTTCTAGGCTAGCACTCTACCACTTAGCCACATCCCCAACCCTTTTTCCTTTAGGTATTTTTTGCTTTTGCTCAGGGATGGCCTCAGACCTCTATCTCCTCCCTCTGCCTCCAGCATAGCTAGGGCTGCAGGCTTGTACCAGCTTGCCAAACTTATTCTTGGAGAGGAGATCTCACTGGCTGTGTGCCAGGCTGGTCATGAACTACAATCCTTCTATCTCTGTCTCCTGCATACATGGAATTATAGGTATGTACTACTACTTCTGGCTTCTCATTATTCAATTTTGACATGAGTACAAAGAATTATGATCACATTCACCTCCTCTTTATCCTCTCCTTTTGTCCTCTCCTATGTTGCTAGTTTCTACCATAAGGAGTCCCAGTTTTATATTCATATCATTCTTTTTTTAAGATCTAAACTACATGTGAGAGAACATTTAATATTTATCTTTCTTAACCTGGCTTATTTCACTTAACACAATAATCTCCAATTCTATCCATTTTTCTGCAAACACATCTTCTTTATGGCTGAACCTCTGAGTTGTGGATGATGTGTGTGTGTGTGTGTGTGTGTGTGTGTGTGTGTGTGTGTGTGTGTGATATTTTCTTTCTTCATCAGTTGATGGCCATCTTTGGCTGATGCTATCGTTGAACTATTGTGAAAAGGTCTGCTATAAACATGAATGTGCAAGTATCTCTTCTGTATGCTGACTCTCAATTCTTCGGATATATCTGCCCAGGAATGGTACAGTGGTATATAGCTCACATAGAAGCTCTAGCTTTTTAGTTTTTCAAAGATTCTCCATACTGATTTCTATAGTGGCTACACCAATTTACATTTCTACCAACAATGTCTGAAGTTTTCTTCCCTCTACCCAGGTCATTCATTCTTTTGCTTTCTTGATAGCAGTCATGGAATTTCAATGATTTTCTAATTGGCATTTCTTTTATGGCTGAGGATATTGAACATCTCTTCATGTATTTCTTGGCCATTTGTACTTGTTTTAAGAACTATTCATTGACTTATCAATTAGATTGTTATTTTGGTGTATAATTTTTGTAATTCTTTATGTATATTCTAGATAGTAATGTTTTATTTGATGAAATAACCTCTGCCAGCTGACAGAGGTTTTCTTCCATTCTATAGATCTTTTCTTCTTGATTCTGATAATTGTTTCTTTTGCTGTGCAGAAGCCTTTCAATTTGATGCAGCTCCATTTGTCAGTTATTGCTCTTATTTCTTGAGCAATAGCAGTATTGTTCAGAAAGTCATTACCTATGCCTCTATCTTCAATTGTTTTCTCTGTCTTCCTCTCATACTCTTACATTAATATCTTTGATCTGTTTTGAAATGAGTTTTACACAGCATGAGAGAAAAAGGTCTAGTTTTAATTTTCTGCACATGGATACCCAGCTTTCTCGATACCTTTGTTGAAGAAGCTATCTTTTCCCCAAGGTAGGTTTTTTGACATTATCGTTCTGACTTAAATGATACTCTTACATCAGCCACTTTGCAGAGCAACAAAATTATCTCGTGATTAAGATAATTACTAACCAAACAATAAAGATTTGAATATCCATGTATACAATTTAAATTGTACGTAGGAAGGGAGGAGGAGCAAAAGAATTTTCAGTAATTCCTTGAAGAGAATTATAAATATGGTTTTTGTGTGCCAGTCCCAGGGCTTGAACTCAGGTGCCATACCTGGGCTTTTTTGCTGGAGCCTGGCACTCTGTAGAACTTCACTTCTGGCTTTCTTGGTAGTTAATTGGGGATGAGTCTCATGGACTTTCCTTCCCTGGCTGGCTTTGAACCTCGATCCTTAGATCTCAGCCTCCCAAGTAGTTAAGATTACAAGAGTGAGCCACCAGCTCCTGGCTTAAATATTTTTTTAATAATACTTCTTAACACATTTCAAAGTAGTAAACCTTAAATGCTTAATCACAACAAGGCACTTGGACTTCAAGGAAGCTTAGCAAGCCACCCTTCAGCCAGAACTACTTCAGAGAGTTCCTTAGATGTAATTATGTCAAGCATACAGAACACTAGGGGCAGAGGTACTGGTAGGCAGGGCACTGTATACAGAAATCTAGATAGACTACTTATCCAGCAATTTTCTAACCTCCAAGCAGTCAGCCACGCTTGCTATTATTTGGCATTTAATATGTTTTACCTTTGTATTTTACTTGTGTTTTAGCCTTTACCTCCTTTCTTCTTATTTCATAGCCATCTACTTTATGAATGTCTTAGTTAAGTTATAAAAGATCCTTTGTAGTGAGAGATCATTAAACTCAGCAAGTCTTCAGTGTTTTGTAAGTAACAGGAGACTGTGTTTAAAACTCTCAGAATTTGTTTCAATCTAAAAAAATGCGGAAATACACACATTATAAATGAAAACTTTTTACTCACTCCAAAACTAACTTTTGACATATGTTCTAAAAAATACAAAAGAAAACCAAATATGTTTTACTAAAAACTACAAAAACCCACAGACCAACATAATTTATATTCAAAAGAATAAAATTACTAGTAATTCATTTGCCAAAAAGTACAACCCCAAAAAAAATCTCAAAATTCATCAATGGACCAATGATATCTATTCTTATGTATCTTAATGAGTTAGATATATAAAAGAATAATTTGATCTCAGAAATCCTTCATATAGTTACTTTCTTTCCAGTGAAGCATACATCAAACAGGGCCTTATACATTTATAGATAGGAATAAGTCCATAGAAAAGATTCCAATCCCATTTGTTTTTGTGGAGTGTAAAGCTGTGTGTGTATTGCTGAAGGGTGAAAATACCATTCCATTGCCATGGAAATTACAAGCCATGTATGATTGAAACAGTATTTCCAGCAACTCAAAATATTGTATGACATTTCTAATAGTAAAGAAACATCAGTAAGTAGCATTTTTAGTAGAGGAATCTTTAAATAGTCCTTTTCAACAGGAGACTTTGAAATATTGCCCTGGAAGCTCTGATAAGAGGGAAGAGGAGCAAAGTGGCAGAGGGCTGTGTAGGTAAGGGTTCCCAATTGTAGTTTCTTTCCACTATCTCCCTACTTTGTGCTCTCAGAAAGGAGGACAGGTAGAAGGCACTGGGAGAAACAGGAAAAAAGGCTGTTCACAGTTAATGGTGTGTGAAGACAAAGACTAATTTGTGACTCCCCAGCCCCTAGTTAGTCTTGACCCCTCTTCTTGGGCACTGCCAGCCTCCAGTAGGCAACAAGTTGACCAAGGCCTGCAATATAACTGCATAGGGGGAATGCTTGGACCTTTTTGGCATTTGTCTTATTCTTTCTCCAATCACTTTATTCTAAAGTCCTCTCCTCAGCATTTATTTCTCCAAGTCTTTGTATTATTTCTGTGCAGTACCTGTCATAGTCCATATGTGTATTGGTTTGTCGGTTTACTTTTTTCTTCAGAACAGATTGGCATTTCTGTGAGAGCAGGGACTTGTTCCATGTTGTTCATCTTTCCACCGTGACACCGAAACTAATAATGCCTGGCACATAGTATTCACTAACAGACTGTTTAAAGAGAAATGACTCCCTTGCTACCTCCCTGACTCTTCTACCTTTAGTACAGTACAGTTATCTCATGATTGGCTCAGCCTGGATGAACATTGGGTTTACCACCTCAGTGTCCCAGTCATTCAGGCAGGATCAACACTACCCTCAGTTCTGGAGTGTGTTATCCAATCATCATGTTTTGGAGTTTTAAAAAATTTTATTTTGATGTTGTTTTGGTTTTCCTAGCAAAAGGAGAGGGACCCATGTGAAATTTAATCTAATCAGTGGTTGGGCAAGAGACGTTTCCACCCATGCCCCAAAAGCCAGGAAGCATATATAGTTCAGGAATTTCTTGCAAGACTTCGTAGAGTCCCAGAGTCAAAGTCCACTCTACAAGGTCATGGTTAAAGACCACAGGGTCAGGGTCAAAGCTCATAAGGTCAAAGCTCACACACAGAGGATTAACAGCCAAGAGTTTTTCAGTAAAATCAGGCTATACTGCAGAGACCTCAACATCTTCGAGCTCAAATTAAGCTTGAGGAATACTTCTGAATCTTTCACAAGTGAGTCAAGTCATTTTTTTTCTTTTAAGCCCATCAGAGCTAAGATTTCTTAACACCGATCTTACCAAAAAGCCCATTTATTAACTGAATCCCAGCAGTGTCATTTATTAACTGAATAATGTATCATCTAGATGAGGTTTTACTCTGTCAGAGAATATTTTTACTCAAATTTCTAAACAGATCCAACTGTATGCTACATTATTAGAATGCTTTTGAAAGGGGTAATAAATCTTATTGTATTTTTCTCCCTAAGCTCTGCTCACTTCTAGAACCCTTTTAACCCATTCCCAGTTACAGAATTTTCCAGACAGTGGAATAGAACTAGCATTGTAACCATATTCCAACTTCCTTCCTCATCTTTGTGAGTGGGACTCAAAAACCATTTGATGTTGGTATAATTTGTGGAGGGAAAGGGAAAAAATTGTTTAAATAGGGTACAGGTGGACCCATTACAACAATGAGATGTACAAGACGTTATGTCAAAAAACAAACTTTAAAACTTTGGTGCAGGTAGGGGTGGGGGGGGATGGGAAGGGATGGGAAGGGGAAATAAAGGAGGAGGCAACAATGCTTGATAAGAGATGCACTCATTACCTTGCCCATGTAATTGTAACCCCTCTGTATGGAATTTTCACCATAAAAAAATAAATAAAAATTTACGAGAGGATTTTGAGTTTTAGCTATAATGTTTCACAAGAAATGTACTTATAAACTTATGTAACTGTAACCCCTCTTTATATCACTTTTGCAATAAAATAAAAAATACATGTTAAAAAAGAAAAAGAAAACCAAAAACCTAAAATCTAAAACAAAAAACAAACACCAGTGGCTCATGCCTATAATCCTAGCTACTCAGGAGGTTGAGATCTGAAGATCATGGCTCAAAGCCAGCCTGGGAAGGAAAGTCCAGGAGACTCTTATCTCCAATTAACCACCAGAAAACCGAAAGTGGCTCTGTGGCTCAAGTGGTAAAGCACTTGCCTTGAGCTGAAGAGCACAGGGACAGAACTCAGGCCCAGAGTTCAGGCCCCACAACCAACAAAAAAACCCAAACCAAAACCAAAACACAAAAAACCAAACAAACAAAAAAACGTTAAAAATATTCATTGTAGTAAATTAAGGAAGCAGATATTTTTAAAATTCTCATTTGATTAGTTATTAAAATTTGTTACTTTTAAATTTTTGCTTAGTCTGCTAATACTAGAGCTTGAATTCACGGCTTTATGCTCTTAATTACCTTTTTCACTCATGGCTGGCACTCTAGCAATTTAACCATATTTTCAATTCCAGCTTTTTGCTGATTAATTGGAGCTGAGTCTCTTGGATTTGTCTGTCCTGGCTGGCTTCTAACCTTGACCCTCAGATCTCAGTCTTCTGAGTAGTTAGGATTACAGGCATGAGCCACAAACAACAGAACTATAGAAAGTCTTTTGCTACTTGTTGGATAAATACAACATAGAATAAGAATAACTAATAAGAAATACATTTAAAGCACTATGAGATTTCTGAGAAGAGAATGATTACTTCAAATTGAACATTTAGAAAGTCTTTTCAGAAGTTGATTTTTGTTAGATTTTTGAAAGATGGCATAAAAAACCAAAAAGGCAGAGAAAGGAGGGAAGGAAAGTCCTAGTGATACTGGGGAAGCTGGGAGTAACCCATCTGGCTATGAACTCAAGGTGTGTGTGATGGGTGAAAAAAGTTCTTAAATGGACAGGTGGCTAAGAGCAGATGTAGAGAACTGAAGTCTGTTCATTTGGCACTGGGAAATACAGAAGATATAAGACATAACCAGGGAAAGAATTGTAGGAAAAACTGAACTTTTTTGCCTGAAATGGTTGAAGGGGAAAGTCTCAGCGGGTCTAAAAACCAGGAAAGTCCTTAAAATGAGGGGATAATCCAAGACCTAAGGCCATCCCAATTTCCCATCATTAATATTCTTGTCTCCAGGGCCCAAGACACCAGCAGACTACCTCCATCAAGCTGGGACCCATAGGTCGTTGGGAATTAGAGATTCAGGCTCAATGAGCATTAGTTTTTTAGGAGCTAGCCCAGGGCCCCCATGGCCATCTTTGATGTCATTTCTGTACAAAAACATTTTGCTTCCTAAAACAATAGTCTAAAATGTGGAACATATCTGCTTACAGATAGAGGCTATCAGAATAAATAATTGGCATTATTTCATAAATTATCTTCCAGCAAATAACATTTCTAAGAACATTAACGTTTTTTCTTCCCTCTAGATTCTTGGGCTGCTTTGAGATTTTGGTGTAGACAGATTCATACCCCCAAAAGTGAGCTTTTCAGTTCGAAGCTATTAAAATCGAATTATGTTGAGGAAAAAGTTTTGCTTCTCTGATTAGATTGGAAATAGCAGCACATGGATAACACAGAACAATTCAATTATGAAAGAACTTTAGTTATTATTTTAAAAAGTAGACATTTTAAATAAGGCACAGAAAATAGGAAACAAATCTCAACCAATGCAACCTATCATTTCTCAACAGAGGATGATTTTCTTTTAATCATCTAAAGAGGCAGATCATTTAGCTAATCACATCAAGTAGGAGAAAACCTTGAGATAAGAACAAAGAAAAAGGTTGCATTATGCTAATTCTAAACTAGATTAGACAATAGAAGATCCTGTGCTTTGTGTTTTCTTACAATACTGCTATTTGTAAAGTTGTGATTTTGGTAATCAGCCCCTATTGTGTTTTTTCTTTTCTTACAACTTGGTACTGAGAGATCGCATTCAGATGCACAGATTGTCTGGAACAGGAAACCATAAATCTTTTTGCAGTTAAAAAAAAATGTGTCTCTACAAAGCAACTGGAAACAGAAAACATATTCCCAGAAGTTTCTTTATCTTAATAAGCAGAGATGAGGGTTAGTAAGTTGTCATGAAATTTGCTGTTGTTGGGTCAGCCCTGACAACAGTATTTCCAGTATGGTATCATAGGGGCTAGTTTCTGTTTCAAAAAAAAAAAAAAGGATTTGGGCATTAGATTGGCCAATAGGGTCTCCTGGGTTTACTTAGAGACAGTTTTTTTTTTTTGGGGAGGGGGGGAAGCCCAGTTGTGGGGCCTGAACTCTAGGCCTGGGCGCTGTCCCTCAGCTCTTCAGCTCAAAGCTAGCTCTCTACCACTTGAGCCACAGTGCCACTTCTGGCTTTTTTCTTTTTGCTTATGTGGTGCTGAGGAATCGAACCCAGGGCCTCATGCATGCAAGGCAAGCGCTCTACCACTGAGCCACCTTCCCAGCCCTTAAAGACAGTTCTTGTGACATACAGTTCTTATGCCATGACTGGCCTTACTGAGAGAGTTGTGTATAGTAGTCTCTCCTTCATAGGATAAATGAAAAACCACAAATGGATGCCTAAAACCACAATCTTGTATACATGATGCCTATTTCCATACATACGTTAACTTATCAGTTAGGTACAGTAGAAAACTAATAATAAAACAGAGCAATTATAAAAATAAAGTGTCATAAAATTGCAAGTGTCATTGCTAATTTTTTCTTGAAGACTTTCAAAATTTCAATATTCTGTTTTTTGTTTTTGATTTTTTCTTGGCTGGTCCTGGGGCTTGAACTCAGGGTCTGGGTGCTTTCTCTGAGCCTCTTTGTGCTCAAGCCTAGGGCTCTACCACTTGAGTCATAGTGCCACATCCAGCTTTTTCTGAGTGGTTTATTGAAGATAAGAGTCTAATGGACTTTTCTGCTTGGACTGGCTTCAAACCATGCTCCTCAGATCTCAGCCTCCTAAGTAGTAGGGTTATAGGCCTGAGCCACAGGCTCCTGGCCTGTTATTTTTTTTTTTTTTGTCCATCATGGGGCTTGAACTCTGGGCTTGGGTGTGGTCTCTCAGCTTTTCAGCTCAAGGCGAGTGCTCTATCACTTGAGCTACAGCGCCACTTCTGGCTTCCTAGTGGTTTATTGGAGATAAGAATCTCATGGACTTTCCTGCCCAGACTGGCTTTGAACCACAATCCTCAGATCTCAGCCTCCTGAGTAGCTAGGATTACAGACGTGAGCCACAGGCACCCAGCCTATTATATTCTTTATGGTTTTTTTCTTTCTTTTTTCTCTTTTTGTTGTTAAGTTGTTGTAGCAAAGCAATTTATGAATACAATGCATCTTGCTCAATGTCACACATTTAATCACCATCCTTCCCTGACCCGTCCCTTCGCTCAAACTTCTTAATTTTAAATTTGTAGGCTCTACATTGAGTTCTTGACTGCATTCTCTCCCTTTTCTCCTCTCCATTCATCTACCCTTTTCCTCTTGACCTCACCCCCCCTCTTTCAAGTACCCACTTCCTGGTACTATGCAAATGTATACAAATGTATTATATGAAATATGGTAAGATGAAATATGGTAGAATCCAGGGGAACTCCAAAAATTTTGACAAAATAAACACCAGGAAGCCTTTAATTGCTCTTGTTTTTAAGGGTCATTATTAAGTAAAGTAAGGACTATTTGAGCACTTCAACACTCTGACAGTCAGTATGACGATTTAGCATAGTTATTCTAAATGATTAATTGATAGCATGTATGGTCTGGATATACAGGACAAAGAGATGACTCATGTCTTGGATAGGCTGACAGAGAGGACTATAAGAATTCCTCCTTCTTCTCAGAACAAGACAGAATTTAGAACCCCCAAATTGGTTATGGAAGTTTCCCATTTAATATATTTGAACATGGCTGTCAGTAACAGAACACACAAAGTGAAATCAAGGATAAGGAGACGATGATGATTATCACTGTTCCCATTTAAATACCCACAGCTTCTTCTCCTCAACCTGGCATCTTTCAAAAATAGGTGGTAGACATGAATAGCAGCATATAACTATAGACAGGGTTAGAGGCACAGCTCAAGGGGGAGAATTCCTTCCTAGCAAGCATGAGACTCCCAGTTTAAATTCAAGTGTTGCCAAAAGAATGAGAAAAAGCAACAAAATGGAAGACCCTGTGTTCACATGCACACACATCTTTTAAGTATGGTCCTGGAGCCTGGGCTAGAATCCCAGCTTCGCCAGGCCTGCCTTTTGTCCATAAAACCTCTCCCAGCTCTCTCATTTATGAAGTGGCATAATCTTCACCTGGTAGCATTTGGGGGAGGAGAGCATTTCTGAGAATGTGTGTAGTGAGAAATTGCCTGATACATTATGAACCCTCAGTGCACTCTAAGTTTTAATGGCTATTGTTGTAATTTTTTCCCCCACACTGGGAAAAGATGACCAAGGCTTCATAGGGAAGTAACCAGCAGTGTTTTAGGTTAAAAATAAGGAAGTACTACAAGACTCAGAGGGCAAAGATATTCGAGAAGAGAATTTGTGGTTTTAATTACTGGGGAGGGTAAAAGAACACTTCATTACTTCTTAAAGAACACAGTATCTACCCTGGACATGAGAATTTGCCATTCCCACCTGATCCCCTCCCCAAACAAACAAGCAAACAAGCAAATCTTGCATCTATAGCTCCCTGGCTAGGAGCTGCTAGCAACTAGCACCATAGCCCCACCCAACCACCCACTGTGTCTCTTCCAACTTGGCAAAAACATTCCCTTCTGTGTGTTTGTGTATGTGTGTGCGTGCGCACACACGCGCTAGTACTGGGCTTTGAACTAAGGGCATATCCTTTATATTTTGTTTTTGCTCAAGGCTAGCATTCTACCACATGACCTCCACTTCTGTTTTTTTTTGCTGGTTGAGTGGAGAATCTCATGGACTGTTCTGCCTACGCTGGCTTTAAACCTTGATGCTCTGATCTCAGCCTCCTTGGTATCTAGGATTACATGTGTTTGCCACAGGCAATCAGCTGACATATACTTCTATGTCTCTTTCAGGGGTTATTTGCTGACTTTACTCAGGACCAGGATGAAATGTACAGCTACACACTCAGCCACACATTCTTTAGTTCCTTGGATACTGCCTAATTCACCAGGGAGACTACACAGGACAGTCCCCCTGTAGCTCTCTTAACTGTTACCTACTTTCAAATAAAAATTACAGTGAGGTTGAAACCAGCAACAATGCACTAATAGTCAACGCAACAATAAAATGCCACTCTGTGGAGTCTTTGTTGCAACTCTTAAAATCAATCTGCAATCTTCTGCCTCTTTATGGGAGACAATGAAAGACATAGAAGACAAAGGGATTTGATTAAAAACAGAGATAAGACTTAGAATGAGTATTCAGACCCTTTTGTTAAGTCAGTAACCCTTAGAAAGAGAACTATTGATCTTGTGTCTAATAGAGATTAAAGAGCAGCTACAAGATCATTTAAATATTTCCTTCATTTTTTTCTCCTTTTTATCTTTTCATGCTGGAAATATGAAAAGTTGATGTATAGTTATTAGTTGAAACATAAAATTTCTTAAAAGAAAAGGTTCCTCTGTGTGTGTGTGTGTGTGTGTGTGTGTGTGTGTGTCTACACGCACACGTGCATGTGCGCTATATTGGGGTTTGAACTCAGGGTATGGTCACTCTCCCTTAGCTTTTTGCACTTAAAGCTGGCACTTTACCACTTGAGCCACAGATATATTTCTAACTTTTTAGGTTAACAGAAGGTAAGAATCTCATGGACTTTCCTGCCTAACCTATCTTCAAAGCACAATCCTCAGATCTCAGCCTCTTGAGGAGGTAGGATTACAGGCACAAGCCACCAGCTCCCAGACAGAATATTTCTTGAATGGCCATATCCTTTTCCCAATCCCACAGATCCTTTTTAAAGACTTATAAGAAACTTTGTCATGGTAGTACTTTTTGAACCACTGGAGCAGAGGACAATATTAAAAGTGATGAAAAAAAAAACAAAGGTGTGTGCTTCACACAAAAATTCTTTCACTGTTCTTGGTACAATCCATCATTTTTAGACATTAACAAAAGAAGATGTTGATTGGCCAATAAAAGAGTATGAGCATATATGAAATTTTCAATGCTTCTTGAAAAAGGTCAGTGGTTTCAAAGCTTAGACAGTAAGTCTATAGAGACTACCAACAACAATCACCCTTCTGAGACAGACTTTATATAGGAGGAGTAGGGGTTCTATGCAAGGGCTCTGGCTCTCTAGAAGTTTCTGTCTACTACAGGATACCTGTGGTATACATGGCAGATCTGCTGTTGGAGAGAAGACAGTGGGATTTCTGTGAGGTTTTCTTTGATGCCTGAGTTGCTTCCCCAGAATCATCTAGCCACATGGAAATCACATCACTCTTGTGAAGACCATGATGATTCTGGGGTTGCAGCATTTATGTATTAAGCAGAATGTAGACGCCATTCCTTGGAGTAGCATCTCTGTAGTCACAACATTGCCATTTGTCTGTTTAAAGCTTCTCTCTGTGAGTCTGGAAGTAGAGCTGTTACTGGGATATAAATAGTTTCTTATACTGAGTTTATCCAGACAGGAACTAATTAAGGGCTCTAGGTTCATGTCTCAGAGAGTTCATCTACCTTCTGGCTTATAAGAGGATCCAGAGAACTGACAGGCAGTTATGCTAGTTATGGAATACACCAGGAGTCCTGCAGCCCAGCTGCCCTGTCCAAGTGAGCAATCAAGGAGTATCTGTCTTACCTTTCAGGGTGGCTGTGAAAATTAAAAGATCACATATCACAGGATACATGCCCATAGTAAAGCTCCTTCATCACATCCCTTCCTTCTGAAACCTTCCGACTTTCTTTGTATTCTCTTCACCATCCTCAGCATTGGGCTAGGAAGGTGGGACTCTCCTTAAGAAGTACTTGTTTGACTTTGAAGAACTTGAAAGATAAGACACTTGTCCCAGAGAAGTACGCCATACCACACAGTGTGAGAAAAGGCTGTCCTCATCCACGTGTGTGTGTGTGTGTGTGTGTGTGTGTGTGTGTGTGTGTGTGTGTGTTAGCACTGGGACTTAAACTCAGAGCCTTGTTCTTCTCTCATTTGGGTTTTTTTTTTGCTCAAGGCTGGCTCTCTCTCACTTAAGCCACAGCTCTCCTTCTGGGTTTTTGCCATTTCATTGGGGATAAAATGTTCATGGACTTTTTTGCCTGGGTTGGCTTTGAATCATGATCCTCAGATCTCAGCTTCCTGAGTAGCTAGGATTATAGGCATGAAACATCAGCAGCTGGCACATGAGGCTTTGATGGATAACTACACAAAGTCAGTTTTGGTTGAAAGTATAACCCCCCTCAAAGAATTGTTAGCCCAATGTTCCATCATATTGCCCAAATACTTGGAAAGAAAAGAAAAAGAAGAAAACCATATAGTCTTTTGCTGACACCTATAGAAAATATATTTCCCTCCAGTATACAATTTTCATACCTTACATTGTTTCCTCTAGGCTTCACATCTTAATGAACAGTATTCTGAAAAGATGCCCAATCATGAATGAATGTTCTAACACAGTATCACTGGGAACTTGTATTAGACCTGTTTTTTGCAAAGGATTTTAAGACATTTTTCCATTTCTTTCTTCCTAAGCATCTTCACACAGAATGTTTTTCTGCTGAAGAATCATCAAAAAATGATTATAATCATAGATTAAATTTGCCTACCAAATCATTTTCTCCCCTTAAGACTCTCCTGTTCAGACTCCTCACAAGCTAATCAGAAGCAGAATAACTATAATTCTTGTCACACATCATTGTTAAGTAGTTTTTGCAAATGTTTAAAAAATGTTAAAGCTCATGCTTCTAGAAAAATAGAAGCCAGAGGTAATAAGTTTGACAAGAAATGTACTCACTACCATACTAATGTAACTGTAACCCCTCTGTACATCACCTTGACAACAAAACTAAAAAAATTAATTAATCAATTAAAAATAGAAACTATAGAGACATAGCATAGGATACATTTTTAAAAACACTTTGGTGTCATAGATAACTAGGGGCTACCTATCCAACCATGGCAGTAACCAGAGAGAAGGAATATTTTTTTCCTTAAATTCTAGTTTGCGTTATTTTTATTTCCATTTGGTGATGTTAATATAAGAAAGAGGTAGGAGTTTTCAGGACAGAAAAAGCATACTAACAAAATTATTGCCAATGGAAAAGAAATGAAGTATTCATCTAATATCTTCTGGGACCACCATATTCTGGGATAATTAGAAGCCATCTCAAAAATAATCCAGAAGTGTTTTGAAGGCAAAGTTGATAGCTCATTCATCATTAGATTCCTAGCATTTAGTTTAATCTCTGGCAAATACTGAAATCTCATAATTCAGTCAAATATAAATAAAAAGGAGATTACAATTTTCCTTCTGTATTTGCCTGGAAACAGTTCTAGGACCCCAGTGGGTAACATTATATAAAATGGCAGAGTATTTGCATGGAGGCAAGATGCATTCTCTGAATACTTTAAATCATCTTTTATGATGACTTATAATAACTGGCATAATGGAAATTCTATGTAAATAATTGTTATACCGTGTCATTTGGAAAATAATAACTAGAAAAGTCTGTGCATCTGCAGTATAGATGTAATTATAAAAATATTCTTGAGGCATAGCTGATTGAATCTATGCATATTCAACCTATGGATACTAACTGAACTGGAAGGATGTAAAAGAAATGTCAGCCAATAATTTCAGGACCTTTTTTTTTGACAGAACAAGTAGCAAATAAATACTGAAAAGAAACATTATCATTAAATAATGCTTTAAGATCTTTAATAAATGTGCCTAAGCTTTCTATGAGAAAGTTAAGAGCCACTTAGTAAGTTAGGAAACATAAAAATAAGTTAAATGAATATAATTATATTGAGTACTTTAAATGTTTTGTTAACCCCTAGATCACTAATCACTTAAAGCAATGCATTTATTCATCTTTAAATCATATTATTATCTTGCAGACTGAAGAAACAGAAAAAATCCCCCACCAAAGTCAGAGGTAGCCAACAATAAAAATCCTGATGAAGGAAATCACTTATTTTGTAGGTGCTGTAGCCTGGTTAAGGTTCCCAAACTACACCCTCTTAATTTACCAGCCACAAAGATGACATGCCAAATTACATTCCTTACATATGATTTTTGGGGGCTAATGTTTTCACATCTATGTTCTGAAGATCTGATTATTTCAAAAAAGCTAAAGCCCATATTAAAGGAGAGTTTCCTAACCACTTATGGAATTGCTTAGTTACAATCTCACTTCCTTTGATTTATACAAGCCTGTCTAGACTACAACCAAATAAACAATGAGGGCAGCTTTTATTCAAAGCTAATTCAAACTTTCAGGCTTGATACTCACATTTACAAAGAAGAATCAGAGTCAATATCCTTCTATAAGGTAAACAAGCAAGTAAATGAAAAGAACTTGATTATAAGGATAGGAGTGTTGGGTCAGTGCAGTCCTTAGTTCAAACCTAACCTCCAGACTCTGGGGAAATAAGGTGCCAATCAACTGTCAAGAATACCTCAGGTGCCAGTTGTAAGTTAATTGATACCTATAGGGCTAAGTTTCCAGAATACTGGGGTGGGGGTGGGGGTAGAGGGGAACCTAGGAAATCCCTTGGACAAAAGAAAAACACAACTGTAATAAATATAAACCAGAAATAACCTTTTCATTTAAACATAGAAAATTATCAGCTTTAGAGTTTCCCAGCATAGAAAGAAGCAATGAACCTTTGAAAAGGCTCTGGCCAGGCACCAATGGCTAACCTGTAATCCTAGTTACTTACAAGTTTGATATCTGAGGACCAAGGTTCAAAGCCTGTCTGGGCAGGAAAGCCTGTAAGGATCTTATCTCCAATTAACAAGCAAAAAGCCAGAAGTAGAGCTGTGGCTCAAGTGATAGGGCACCAACCTTGAGCTATAAAGCTCAAGGACAGCACCCAGGCTGAGTTCAAGCCCCTGGACTGGCTGCTCTGCGTGCACACCCATGTGCACGCACACACATTCCACGTAAGGTTCTGGTAAAATCAAGCAACTGTGCCACCCAGAGCCCAGATATACAATACAACAGATAAAAAGAAAGGAATATTCCACATAGAACTCCCATCAGTACCTCAGCCTCTAGAAGGCTCTCCTTCTCTTCCTAGAGACAATTGTCTTTCTTTCCTTGTTCTCAGTTTCTCTATCTATAGGTAAAGTACCCAGGCCTGCCTATAGCAGAACAGACAACAGATGTTCAATACATTCTGACTTCCATTCTCCAATCCTATCCTTCCCCTTCATCCTGTCCTTTACATCTCTCTCTTCTTCAGTTATTCATCCTCCTTTCTCCTCTTTCTTCTTTCTCTCCTTGACTGTATACTAGATATCCTTTAACAGTTTAAAACAAAAATGCAGAAAGGAAGAGAGGGGGAGGGAGGGAAAGAGAGAGAGAGAGACATCCCAACTTAGTAAGGTTCAACTTAGAATTGTTTGACTTGGTACCAATAAAACTTCTGCTCATTTTCAGTACCATATTCAATGAATTACATGAGATATGATTAAGCTATGGTGTTCAGCAGGTGAGGTGCATCGAATGCATTTTCTGTTTACAATATTTCATATAGTAAGTGTGATAAACAAATGAGCATGGCCTTGGAAGATACTCTCTAGCTTGCTGGGGACTACATGACAGTCATCTCAGGATTCAGAATTCAGAGAGACTTTCAAAGGAGAAGGTGAGCAATGTGAGACTAAGTAGTCTTCCAGCTCATGCCCTGCAAAATCCAGGCAGAGGAAAGAACAGTGAGAGACCCCAAGCCCTGCTGTCCAAATATTACTCTCTTATCTAAATCTTGCCACTGTCAAATGGAGTCATGCACTTGCATTTCTGTTTCACACAAAGCTTATACGAACTAGATATGTTTTCCTCCTGTTTGTTAGTCTGCCTTTGTTAAAGAAGCCTCTACTATAAACTCAGTATTACTCTTAGCATATTCCCCTTTTTATTTCTTCCTCCCTTCCTACCCCCGTATTGAGGTTTGAACTTGGGACCTCATGCTTGCTAGGCAAGAACAAGTGTTATTGCTGAGCCATGCCTTTCTTGCACTGTCAGTTATAAGACAGAATCTTGCTTTTATGCAAGGCTTGTGCCTGGACCACAATCTACCTTTTGTCATCATAGCTGGGATGACAGGCATGTGCTGCCACATCCAAAGTCTGCCATTGAAATGGAATTTCATAGACTTTTCTGCTCAGCAGAGTAGGAACTGTGACCTCCCAAGTGCAGCCTCCAGTGTAGCTGGGATGCCAGGTACATATAACTGAGTCAATCTATTAATGGCTGAGAAAGGGGTTCATTTATGCCCGTGCTATCCTCAAACTGTGATCTACCTGATCTCACAATCTTCCATGTGACAAGTATTACAGGAATGAGCCAATGGCACTGAACTATACTTATGTACTGTGTGTGTGTGTGTGTGTGTGTGTGTGTGTGTGTGTGTGTGTGTGTGTGTGAATTTTGTGGCTTTATCTTAAGACCTAGGCATTGCCCCTGAGTTTTTATGGCTCAAGGTTAGTGCTTTACCACTTGAGCCACAGTTCCAATTTTGGCATTTTTGCTGGCTAATTAGAAATAACTGTCTCATGAACTCTACCGCTCAGGCTGACTTTGAACCTCAATCCTCAGATTTCAGCCTCATGAAGCAGCTAGGATTACAGGCATAAGCCACCAGTGACCAGTTTGCTTAATTACTTTAAACAGGTGTACTTGGAAAGGTTCACAAGTGCTATGCAAAAAGAATCAATCCATTCCATGTATCCTTGTACAACTCACACATAACCTCCGCAGATGTTTAAATTTTTTTCTAAAATGTATTAAATATTGAGTTTGGAATCAATGTGTGCTTCTCTAAAATTCAAAATACAATTTGTTACACAAATTGCATCAAGAGTTGCAATAAAAGGAATCTACAGTTGTGATAGATGGCTGCAATAGCTAATACCAGGCAGATTCAAAGCTGACATGTAAAGGGGCTGAGAACTTGTGTGGGTGAGGTTTTTTTTCCTTTTTTCCTCCTTCAGGCTTATGCAACAGAAGACAGCAATCCAAACATTAATTGAGAGACCAAATACAACACATTAATTGATTTCCAATGGCCTATTTATGCCTTCTTACAGTAATTACTTTCCAAGATTGGATTCTTGCCATATTAAAAGGAGAGTGGGATTATAAAACCAGCCTCAGTGACACAAAGCTTAGATTCCAATGGTATCACTCACTGTTGAACTCAATACGTTCAACAATTATGTGCTGAGCAACTAGGATGTGCTAGGTCCTGGAGACAGAGTAGTTAGCAAAATAGACAAAGACCCAAATGCTAACAAATCAGCCAGTCTTTCTGAGTCTACTATTGGCACAGTAAAATAGGTACTAACAACAACCAGCCTTATCTCCCTCACAGGGTGGTGTAAGGCTCCAATAAGCAAATCTACAGAAACATTCTGAAAATGGAGATAATGCTCTATAACAACACACACTGTCCTATTTAATTAGTTAATTTGTAATTTGCCAAAAGACAAAAAAGAAATCTTCTTTCTCAAAAATTTCAAACCAAGTTTTGAAACTTGGCCTAAAAAGCTACATTTAAGCTGGGTGTTGGTGGCTCATGCCTTTAACCCAAGCTACTCAGGAGGCTGAGATCCTGAGGAGATAGAGGTTCAAAGGCAGACCAGGTAGGAAAGTCCAACCAAACCACCCTCAAACTGGAAGTGGAACTGTGGTTCAAAGTGATAGGTCACTAGCCTTGAGCAAAAACAGCTCAGGGCAGTGCTGAGGCCCTTAGTTTGAGCTCTAGGACCGACACACACACAAAGGTCCATTTGAAAAATGCATCATCATCATCATCATCATCATCATCATCATTATTATTATTTGCTGGTCCTAGGGCTTGCACTCATGGTGGAGCCCTGTTCCTGAGCTTTTGTGCTCAAGGCTAGCACAGTTCCATTTGAGCCATAGTACCACTTCTGAGCTTTTTGGTGTTTAATTGAGGGTGAGAGTCTCAGAGACTTCCCTGCCTGGTCTGATTTTGAACTGTGAGCCTCAGATCTCAGCCTCCTGAGTAGCTAGGATTACAGGCATGTGCCACCCAGTACCTGGCTTTTTTAAAAATCAGTTGGAACTAGCAGATTCGTTTCTTTTGGAACAAGTCATCCCTTCTTTTGCCCTAAGAGACACGTCTAGACTATAGGAGTCAAAGCAGTGCTTGGCACTAATTCTATAGCATCTCCCACCAGCCATGCAACTGATGCCCTTGGATCCAATATTTATACTTTTTCCTTTGTTCAAATCTTACCCAGAGCACACATGTATGGACAGATGCCAATTGCAAAGGGGATAGAAGGGGACTGACTTCTGAATGCAGATTCTAAGGGTCTTCTTGGAACCATAGGGGGCCCCAAATAACTTGACAACTCTTGTATTCCCAGACCTTACCTGGAATCCTCTATTTCCCTTGTTCTTTCACAGAGAACACTATTTCTTAACAGTTAAGAGGGTGAACCCTGGAGTTAGACAGGCTAGAACTGACTGCATCCTGGCTCCACCAATGAAAAGTTTACCTTCACCAAAGCTCATGTTCCTCTGTGAAATGAAGCTATGGTCAAAATGACTCCCTAAGATAACTGCAGGAATTGCCTATGTCTCTTCAAAGATGTTCTTAGGACATAGCATGGCAGATAAAACAAACTCAGTAATCAACAGCAATTGTTTCCCCCTTCAAATTCACCCCTGTGCCACAGCCAGAGTCATTCTTCTTTAATTACTGAATTTCACATTTCACTTCCCTGTTTCCAATTTCCCTATGCTTTTCCCCCTGCCACTATGCACAAATAAATGCTACACCACTTATTCTAGTATACATACATGTATATGCATGGATGGATGAATATCAGCATCTATCTCTGTATCTTCTTCTATGTATCTGCCACCAAACTCCCCAACCTCATCCTCTACTTCATAGACCTGCCACTCATGGGAGTAGCCAGGGCATTAGGGAAATGACAAGACAAAGAAGCAAATTGTCTGATTTGAACTTCCAAAGTCAATAAGAGATACTAAATACCTAAAAGGAGAAACAAATGAGTAGGGTATTCCAAGTATGAAATGAGTATATATTACTGAGCAGGAGTTTGAGGGAGTATGAACAAAGTGTACAGGAGATGGATGGAGATTGTAGAAGAAACCAGTGACATGTACAAAGGACCTCATGAGAGACAGGATGAAGACTATGAAGGGTGAGTAGTGTACTCGTGCCTTGGAACATGTTGGCTCATTAAACATTTCCTCAACAGCACTTTGAGGGCCTTTAATCCTCAGGCTGTATATGCGGAAGGAATTGGGTGTGGCAGGAGGGAAGCTGCCTGCTTCAGGGTCCTTGCTACCTAGTATTCCCACATATACAAAGCTGAGGGCATCTTCTTCTTATCTCCTCCTCCCACATGACCCATAGCAGTGGAGCAGTCACCACAAGGAAATTGCCAGTCTCCCCTCAAACCTCACCCATTCCTTTCCTTTTCCCTCCGCATTGGTGAGACACCCTGACCCCTCATTTCTCATTCTGAAGTTTCTTAATTCTGTTCACCCCTCTTTGTCCCCATGGTCGACAACCCAGAGTAGCTCACCAGCTCATCTACAATGACAGTTTCAACTCCATCCTAACCGGTCCCCTGGCAATCGCTCTTGGATCCTCTCCGATTCATGCTTAACTCTACTTCCAAAGAGGTCTAATAATCTACACTGGGCCAGGTCATATTTGGCTTCCTGTTGTTGCCAGGATGTCCTCAGTCCTTACAAAGGTTTTTGAGGGTTCATCACATCCTAGCCCAAATTCTGGTCTTGTTGCCTTTCCTCTTCCTCCTTCTGTTTTAGCCATTCTGGGTTTCTCTGAGTTCCTTGGCTGACTGGCATTCAAGCTTGTGTTCCTTTATCTAGAATCAGTTTCCTCTCATCTACATCCTGCCCTAAACCTCACCAACCTACTCTCACACACCCACTGAGTCATTCTGTCTCACCTTGGTGGTTTGGGTAGCAACTGCTATTCCTGATTGTTCTAGCTTAAAACAAAACTTCCTGTGGCAAGCCTTTCCTAAACTCACACTTTAGAATCTCAGTTCTCAGTCTTATGGCACCTGGTTCTTTCTTCATAACATACATCATGACTGTATTTGTTCACTTAATGTCTGCATCTGACAATAGGCAAGGAACACATCTGTCTTATGCAATATGGTAACAGCAGGACAGACGGGGTGCTCAATAAATATTTGTGTAAAGAAGGAGGGCAAGGAATTAAGAATGCTTAAGAGGTTCTGAAGTTAAACAGAGAATGAAAGAAGGGTCTAGAGAAGCCACATTATTGGGATTGAAGTCTGTAGGAAGACTGAGATATCAAAATAGAGATAATGCTATCAAGTGCAGCAGCTGGGAAGAAATGGTGTCAATGACAGAACCAAATGCCTGAAACAAAAACTGAGTTTTAAAATTTAATATGTTAGAGGTACAAAGGAAGGGAGGAATATAGCATCCATCACCCTGAAAGTTCCTTGTGGCCTTGCTGATCTAGACGACCAAGGCTACAGACCTTATCCCAATCTTTAAACATAGAGCTAGGATTTTTTTTTCTAACATTATGACTTGAGCTGAATCAGACCTTACTTTCAAGATGTTTTTCTTAAGAGCATTATGAAAAAGTTAACAAGAAACATGTGAATAATTTTAGAAGATAAATAATAGGAACTGTATCCAGGTGTTGGTGGCTCACACTTGTAATCCTAGCTGAGATCTGAGAAATGTGGTTCAAAACCAGCCTGGGTAAGAGAGTCCATGAGACTCTTATTTCCAATCACTCACCCAAAAGCCTAAAATGGAGCTGTGGCTCAAGAGCTAGCCTTGAGCAAAAAAGGTTCAAAGATAGCACCCAGACCCTGAGTTCAAGCCCTAGGACTAACACCAAAAAAAGTACTGTAATTTAAAGCCTTGAACATATTGATTCATATGATCCATTCAAACAAATGATTCAAATGATTATTTCTGAGATGATTGCTTGTTTCAGTCCTCTTCTGCCAACTACCTTCCTTTATTCAGCGTTATTACCCATAAACTCCTTGAAGAGAGATCACATCAACCACATCACATGCATAGTACCAAGCTCAGAACAGAGCATGGAGCTCGTGGTCAGTAATTGCTGATTGGCTGCCTAGTAGCAGAATGCAGCTGTGACTGAAAGGCAGAGTTGGATTCTGAATGAGCTTCATGGGCTGTGCAATGTAATAGAACCGTCCATCTCTATGCAAGCTTTTGATAATGACTGTAGGAAGGGGTCCACATAAAAACACCCTGAAAATTGTAAGAACCCTAAAACTGTACACTTTGGCACTGGAGAGGAATGGAGAGAGATGAGAGGCACTGATATTTACTGTGCACCAGTCCAGGTTGGAACCTATATCAAACACCTGGCATACCTTAATTTTTTTCTTCTAGTTCTCACAGTGACCCTAAGAAGAAGGAGGTTTTGAGTTGTGAGACCTTTCACCACAGTTATGTAGCTTCAACTGGCATCAAGATGTGACCTCAAACCCATTCCCATCACAGGGTAGCTCAGAGGTCATCTTGTTACATGATTCACTTTAGATCTAAGAAAGCAACGTTCAAGGGAGCTGTCTCCTAGGAATGATGCACCCTCACAGGGCCTGAAAAGCCATGACTCTAGAAGTGAAAGTCTTGGTTACCTTTCCTTTGTTTCTGAAAAAAAAAGCCTTGGTTTTTTACACTGAGACCTTTTAGGATTATAGTCACTGCTCTGAATCAGGAACTTAGGTAAATCCTGGTCAGCCAGTATCTAACTAAGCAATGGACAAGTGAGAAGGAGAGGAAGAAGGGAAGGCCTTGGGCAAGTCTCCCCTAGAGACTCATGATCTGCGGGACACTTGGGAGAGGGGCTAAGCAGTCTGCCCAAGATCATACTCTACCTAGTTCAGAAAAGAACTCAAGACTCCCAAACGAGACTCTAGAGCTGAGTCTCTGACACCCCCGGCTTCACTATTTCATCACTTTCCCCAGAGCTGTGCAAAGGGCATCTGAGTCATTGGGACTGGGCCAGGGCTGGGTGGGCTGCCCCAGGCCTAATAACAATGTGAAGGAGGAGACCATCCATTCTGTGGGTGTTGGGAGGCTTATGAGAAAGCCAAAGGGGGTAAGGGGGGGAAGTAGCAAGGCTACAGACAAATGATGAAACTAGTGGCACTAAACATAAAGGACACATGCTGGTTCAGCCCCCTGAGTCACCACTGAGTCATCGTCTGCAAGCAGGAAGCTCAGCCACAAATTGTATTTTGGAAAAGGGCAGTGAGGTAAACTTCCATCAGGTCTCTATGTCCTCTTCTATCATCAGAAACCAAAAGAACAATCACCCGCAATAACAATTACACAGAAGCCAGACTTTTATATTAATTAAAATCAGTACACTATATATCTGGGCCAAATTTTAAATCATGGAGAACCATCATTGGCCCCAACAGGACACAGCCTCAAGGCAAAGACAGTGTGGGGCCTGACTAGCTGATTGGGTTCCTATCCAAGTTCTGCCATGAGCTATCGATGCAATTTGGGGGAGGGCACATTGTCTCTTTGAAACTTGACTTCCTTTTGCCCACACATCTTGAGAAAACTGGAAATACCACATATAAACGAATATATTCTACTTAGCATGAAATAGGGAATAACCAAGGTCTCATAAAAAAGAAAAATAGTGATTTCATTAGCAGTGTAAGTGTTAGAAACAGTATTTCCATACTGTAAATTTCTGTCTGCTGCAATTGTTAGATTATGAAACATCAAGATATCAGACATAAATAAACTTCATAACAAGCCAGGCATTGGTGGTTTACATCTGTAATCCTAGCTACTCAGAACGCTGAGATTAGAAGATCATGGTTCAAACCCAGACCAGGCAGGAAAGTCCGTGAGACTCTTTTTCTCAAACTAACCACCAGAAAACCAAAAGTGGTACTGTGGCTCAAAGTGGCAGAATGCTAGCCTTAAGTGAAAAATCTCAGTGACAGTGCCCAGGCCCTGAATTCAAGTCCCACAATTGTCAAAAAATAACCTCATCCCTTTCCCAGAAAGATACCCTTAAGGATAGAAGAAATCCTGGGGTGGAGGATGGGGGTCTACTAGCCCATGTCTTCAAGACTATTTTTAAATGTTCAAAGAATCACAACACTAATATTCACAAGAGAATGAGAGAAAAATAAGATACAGAGCAGAGATCCATGTCTGACTAGACTCTGTTGGAGCCAAAGGAGAGAGTAATACAGAGTGGAGTATGGGTACTGAGGGTGCTGCGGGAAAACTTACTGAGTCTCCCATTATGTACTCAAGTGACACAACTGAACTTTCTCCAACTTGCTTCTCTCCCCAAACTATATGTCTCTTCAATCTTTCCAAACTGTCATTTGTTTTTATTTATTAATTTATTCTGAATATCAAAACTTTGTTCAAGGGTATTACAATTTAACCTGTCTATCAAGTGTCTAGTGATTCTTATCAGTCATCTCCTTCTAAAATGCTATTCAAGTACAGGAAGATGTGTGCAGTCATTTTGATTCAAGACCTCTAGCCAGCTAAAAATGCCTGGAGTTTCTGATGTAAGAAAGTAAGAGCAAAAGCTTTCTTTTCTTTTCTCTTTCCTTCCTTCCTTCTTTCTTTCCACCCGATTCCATTCTAACCCTCCAGTTCCTTCCCTTCTTTTTACTTCCTTCTTTCTCTCTCTATTCATCTCTCCCTCCTTTCCTTCATAGCTGTCTCAGAAAAGTCAACAGGCCATTACCAAAGCTCTGTACAAAAAAACCCACCCCAAACCAAAACTAGATCAAGAGTTCTTTGGATTCAGAGATGAGTTTGAGGAATATATCTTCCTGAAGTTACTGTTTTGTTCTTAGTGTGTGTGTGAATGTGTGTGTGTGTGTATCTGTGTGTGTGTGTGTGTGTGTGTGTGTGTGTGTGTGTGTGTTATGGTCAACTATACCTGCACCTGTTTCTTTTTTCTGGACAGAGTTCACACGTGTCATGAAGAAGCACATTCCTAAGCTTAACTAAAATTTAGTGGTTCAAACCACCATTCAGCAGCTCTGACCTATAAGACCAAACAAATCAAATCAAATCATGCTTTATTTACTTTTGTCTATGGCTGCTTCCACGCTCTAACAATAGAGCTGAGTAGTTGCTCTGAGGACCACATAACCCAAAAGTCTAAAACATTGATTAACTTGTTTTTATCCAAAAAGAGTACTGACCTCAAATTTATATAATGTCCATTAGTGCCATCCACTATACTTGAGTTCTTGCTGGCTAATCTCTTACCACCCAAATCCAAAAGAAAGAAAAATTATTTCAAAATTGACAGCGTTTCCCTGATTTAATTTGCAGCTTCATGGGTGAATCAAGCGGCTATAGACTGGGCTTCATCTTGTCCTTTCTGAGAACCTTATGTGGACTGAGGAGTGGCCTGGCAGAAGGCTAGTTTGACTTCTACCAAGGCTATCTGCCCCAGGTATCCTAGATAAATAATTCTCTTGCATGTAGGCAAGAGAATTATAATCTTCCTAAATAATTCAAACATGAGCTTCCTAGCTTCTGGCTGCAAACCAAGTATGAGAAATTATATAATTAGCAGCAGCACATTTAAGAGACTATATAAAATATGCTAATGATTTTACCATGTTAAGGCAAAGTGGAGAATAATGCCACATATTACCTAGCCCACAGGATCAGTCCAAAATAACAAGGAACATCCCAAGGGGAGTTCAAAAATAATGCTATCCATCAGTTTGGTAGAATATACTTTATTCTTGGGCTAGTAAATAGGTTAACGGCCTTACTCAACTTTAATTTATTTAAAGTCACTTGTTTTCATTTTCAGTATATGTTTTGATGAACAGTATATTAATTCTATTGCTTTTAAGTCAAGGCCACTTGGGGCACATTGCTAGTTTTATTTTGGGTATTCGCATCATTCTAAATATGCATCCAGTTCAGTTGATGAGTAGAGACTTGAATGATATGTTACAAACTCCTCACTCACTAGGCAGAGGACAAACTATGCAGACAGTAGCAAACACCATCCTAGGAACAGCTCAGCCTGTGGAGCACAGTGCTCTCGTGGAGCACAGTGCTCTCAGTGTCTTCAATGCTGGAAACCCTTGGAGCCCTCTGCTTTCCTAACCTTGCAATTTTCTTAAGAAGCTAGGTGTCTGCTGCTAGAGATGAGGGTTGCTGATTCGTACAGTCTCTTGGTTAGAGGAGAAGAACCTCATCACCTCTCAGTATCCACATGGGAAGGGTTCTGTCACTTCCACAGACACCCAAATCTATACATTCTCAGGTTCTTTATATTTAAAAAGTACATTCACACAGTGATACCAAAGGAGGATATTTTCAGGAGAAAATCACAAAGGCTCAATAGCTATGTGCATATGATCATGTAAGAAATGGAAACAAGAGGTTTTCTGTTATTTTGATTTTGGGTTTTTTTTATTTGGTCTTTTGCATCACTTTTACTACAATAGAAAAATTTAAAAAGTACAGTATTTGCAGTAGCTTATACATATCTTTTTTTGTTTCAAATCATCTATATATAACTTATGATACCTAATGCAATGTGTGTTATATCAATAACTGACATCCTGTATTGTTTAGAGAATAATGACAAGAAAAAAAATGACAAAAAATGGTCCCCCCGGGGCTTGAACTTAGTACCTCAACATTGTCCTAGAGCTTTTTTATTCAAGGCTAGTGCTCTACCACTTGAGCACCACTTCTGGCTTTTTTTTGCTGATTAGAAATAAGAATCTCATGGACTTTCCTGCTCAGGCTGGCTTCAAACTATGATCCTCAGATCTCAGCCTCCTGAGTAGTGAGGATTACAGCTGTGAAGACTCAATTCCCTCTCCCTGGCCCAATCAACCAATCAGTTATTGGTTGAACCCACAGGTATAGAACCTTCCTTGCATGCATGTGGTTGGTGAAACATTTCCAAGACTCTTGTAAAAATCAAACGTTTGAGATAGGTGTATGAAAGAAGAGAGGTCAGATCCAAAGTTCTGGATAAGCTCATAGCTTTGGTTTCTCTGGTGGATTTCTACTTATTGTGAATAGCTCATAGCATTGTTACAGAACTAGCATGTACATTTCCCCTAGAATATCAAGAGGTCCTGAGTTGTATAAAAATAAATTTATAATGTGTCTGGTCTTCTTCCCATGAGCTTCTAAACCCTTGGAACTGCTTAGTAGTTAAGTGGGGGTTTTAAGGTGAGGCCCTGGAATCACACCTGAGTTTATGATATTGAGATGCTTTGAGATGAGGGCTGGTCACAGATCAGCAGTATAGTTAGAAAGCAGGAGGTTTGAGTTACATGGTATCAGCCTGACCTCTGGGGAGTAAGAGTAGCTGGAAATTAGAGTTCCCTATCGTGGGCTAATGTGTTATCATCATGTTACTCTACCGTGCTTATGTAAAGAAACTTGTTTACAAAAAAATATCTCTGGATATCTGAACTATGATGAGCTTCCTGCCTGGAGAAGTCATCAGTGTGCTGGAAGTATGATGTGTCATGTCCTGATCCCAGGGATGTCCCAAATGTGGGACATTTGGCAGGTCTGGATGTGTATCCCTTAAAGTATTATAATCATAAATAGAGTGTTTTCTTGAGTTCTGTGAGTTGTTCTAGCAGGTCTTGAACCTTAGGGAGCCAGGGAAAATCTTGACTATGTAACCAGTTGGTCAGAACTGTGGATGTCCAGGGGATCTGGTGATGCCCTTATTGTGTGAGATCTGATCACCTGTGGCAATTAGCACTGGAATGGCACTGCAGCACTAAGGCCTGCCTGCTACTGTACAGCTCTGAATAGGGAAATGGCATGTACTCCCACCCTCGTTCCAATTGGAATCTCTGCAGCATTCTTCCGTTGGGACCTTCATGTTCGTTCCTTTCTTCACTTAAATCTCTGCTCAAATGGTACTTTCTTGATGAAATATTTTCCTTTGCAACCTCCCCTTCCCTACTTCATTCCTCTTAGCGCTTATCTTTTGAGAAGCTGTTTATCATTTAGTGTGTCAAACATATCTCCAATAAGATGTTTGTCTTATGTAGGCAAGAATCTTCTTTAAGACAGCTGCTGGTGGTTATAATACTAGGTACTCAGGGGGCTGAGATTTGAAGATTATAGTTCAAAAACAGCCTGGATAGGAAAAATCTGTAAGACTCTTATCTGAAATTAACCAGCAAAGACCCAGAAGTAGAACTGTGGTTCACGTGATAGATCGCCAGCTTTGAGCAAAAAAGCTAAGGGACAACACTCAGGCCCTAAGTTCAAACACCAGTACTGGCACAAAAACATAAACAAAAATGTACTTCCTTTAGTTCATTGTCATATGCCTGATGTCCAGAACAGTGCCTGGTATATCATGGATAGCTAATCAATATCTATATGCCTGTAGACACATACATTACAAGACCAGGATCTTGTGACATAATAAACTGAATTCATATTAAATGTCTAAATCTTCTACATAGTCAATTAAGCTATCCTCATTTTCCTATTTGGAAACCTCATTACATATAGCCATATTTTATATATCAAGAGAAAACGTATCAGTATTCACTTTTGCATAGATTGTTGTTGTTGTTGTTGGTCGTGGGGCTTGAACTCTGGGCCTGGATGCTGTCCCTGTGCTCTTCAGCTCAAAGCAAGTGCTCTACCTCTTGAGTCACAGTGCCACTTCCGGTTTTCTAGTGGTTTATTGGAGATCAGAGTCTCATGGACTTTTCTGCTCAGGCTGGCTTTGAAGCATGATCCTCAGATCTTAGCCTCCTGAGAAGCTAGGATTACAGGTGTGAGCCACCACGCCCGGCTTCCCATAGATTTTTAAAGAATAATTCTGTTGAAAAGTGGTCAAGTGTGCAACAAAGGTAGTAAGATCTAAGTTTGGCTAAGCTGACATTAAGGCTGAATCAAAAACCTATGCAGTAATAAATTATGGTTACTCCAGAGATAATAAACTTAAAGGCGTAAAAGTCTTATGTTATTGTATTAATAGTAAAAAAAAGGAAATCCTCAATGTCCCATATGTTAAAGTCTTAGTCAATTTGTGGCACATTTGGGAGGTGGTAGATTCATTAGCAGATGGACCCTCATGAGAGGAGGTGTTCACCGGGAATGTACCATTGAAGGGAATACTAGGACTTTGGCTCTTTCTCTATCTCTTTGCTTCCCAAATGCCATCAGATGAAGAGGCCCATACCACCACATATGCCTAGCCACAGACCCAAAAGTAATGGAGCTAGACAATGGTTAGGCGTGCTTACTTCTTCCCCTGGGCTGATAGCATGTGGATTTAAAAAAATTCAATTGCTGCCTTCTCTTGACAGAAATGCTGCTTTCTTTTGGCTTTGTTTCTGGTTAGTTGACTAGGATCCAAGGGAATTTGGCAAAACTCATCTTTATGTCTGGTTTAGGTCCTTAAGCAAAGTGAGGCTCATGCTTTCACAGTGTTCTATTCTGCCTATTGAAACATGACATGCCACCTACACAATTTTCTTTACTAAAAGGTTACCCATTTGTTTACTTTCCAGAGCTGTTGAGAGAGAAAAATGTGGCTCGAGGCAGTGAAGAGTCATACAATAGCCCTATTTTATTATATTTTAGCTACTTAGAACATTTACAGTAATGAAAATCTGTAAAGACAGCCTGTAGCCACACTGATGCCAAATTATTACCCAGTTTGGGAAGTGAATTTTAAAATCGCCCTCACATTAATTACTGTTTACAGTGATTTTTTTCCCTCTTCATCCCTGTCCTGTTAGTAGGTATTTAACTTTCCAGCACTTCTTTTGTTTAAATCTCAACAATGTGTGACACACAGGAGGCTCTTAATATCTGCATGGCTGGGGAAATGAACTGGCAGATTTCTAAAAGGAACAGAACCACAAGTGCATGTGCCCTAGGAACCACAGTGAAAGGAAAGTTCTAAAGGACCCTCTAGTACTCAGAGGCCTGGCTGGGTCAGAACAAAGGACAAAAGAGTCTATCAGGCTTATAAAATTATTAAATAAACAGTAGTCTCTCAGACTGAGGCAGTGCCTTGGGTTCCTATGTAAGCAAATCGGAAACCCAATTCATTGTAAAATAAAACTTAAGCTTAATCAATCAGACATGGCCAACTAATATCTAACTAGAGACTTTCTGTTTGAATGACCCAGATAAGGCTACCATTCCTCTTTAACCAAATATTTTCTTTGCCTTGCTTCCATGGTCACCCTGCAAAAGCTTTCCTCTCATTTCCCTTTGTTGAATCCGACCCTACTTTTGGTTTAGCATTACTCAGATCCTTAATGGCTGCATAGACGTATACATTTTTAAACATTTATATGCCTAAGTTTATCTTTCAACATTTTTCAACCCAGGTTCCAACAGAGATTGCCCCAATCAGAGATGGGTATTTGGTCTGATTTCTTCCTCTAGTTACCACCCACAAAGGAACACATCATAGCTTTCTATTTTCTTTTCTTTTTGCCGGAGAGCTTTTCGATAACCACGTTGCTAGCCTTTGGCTAGCTGAGGGAAGTGAGGTCCTGGAAATCAGACCTTATTTCATCTCATTCCTCTGCCATTATATATCCTTTGGCAGAATTTGGATGACCAAAGCTTTCATATGGCTAAAATTAATAAGATAAGATGCTATCTGGCATGAATACAATTAAAGCACTGGATCGAGATTCAAATATGCAATTCAGCAAGTAGAATATGGCTAGGCATCATATCAGAAAGCTCCAGAGAGTTCAATTGGCCACAAAGGTAACCATGAGTCTACATTTGGTGTGGCTACTGGTAAAAAGAAAGCATAATCACACTTAGGCTGCATTTGAACAAGTCTGACAGTCCTACCAAATATGTTTAGAGTCTCAGTGTACTTTGAAAATTTCAAAGAATACTGTGTCCAGTTCTGGAAGTCACTGCAGGTAGGATTATTACTGGCTATGGAATCTAAGGACTTCATGAGAGATGTACTGAGCCATTGCCCTCAAGCAAAAGAAGGGTTGGAGAGATTTCCTCTGCAGCCTTTGATTCAGCTAATGTTACCCAGGCCCTTACTGTATTCATGTAACCTACAGGCATTATGAGATATAGAAAATAATGAAACCTATAACCAACATCAAAGCACTTACTACTAAATTCAATGAGATATAAGCTGGCCCTTACTTTCCTCTCCATTCTGCGACCCACTGGATATGGCTTTGATGATTAATTTTTCGTGTTAGCTTGACTGACCATTATTGCTAGGTGTGTCTATTGAGGGGCGTTTCTAAATGAGATTTGAATAAATAGGCTCAGTAGCTCCTTGTTTTCTCCATTACATCTCGAACTACAACAAAAGGCACGGGAAGATAGAAGTCACTCCCCTTCCTCTCCTTTGTCTACCACATTTCTGGAACTTGGTCATCATTGGACCTGTATTTACACCATTGGATCATTCTCAGGCCATTGTACCCAGACTAAGTTATACTTTCAGCTTTCTGGACTATCCAGCTTCCAGATGGAAGATCATGAGACTTCTTGGCCACTGTTATACTTAGGGTCAATTCTTTATAATCTCAATAAATATCCACCATTTTCTCTCTTAGATAATAGATAATCCTGACTCATTCAATAACAATTTAGCATCTCTTAATTTGTCATTCTTTACTTGCAAGACAACACTACAAGTTTTCCTAAAATTTATATCTGATAAATATTTATCAGCTATGTTCATTTTGGAGAAAGGTCGAGAATACAAGGCAGACTAACCAAAATGTTATAATAGAGAAAAAAACAAAAACAAAAAGAATGATAACCAAATAATTGCTAGAAATCAAGTAAACAGAGTAAGGTTTTGCAAAGAAGCAATTTTTGAAGTGAAGATATTGAAAACAAATGGCTTTGGGGAATCCAGAAAATAATACCAAGGCTGGCGTGTTAAGCAGGAATAAAGCTGGGGAGATGTGTCATAGTTGGGTTAGGACTGCCCTCAAATTTCACCAAGGATTCTGTAGAGCATGCACAGCTATTTAAGTGAACTCAGGAAAAACAGTATGTGTTCAGACAGGGTTTCGGATGGCTAAAGGCTGGAACTAGGAATGCAAGTTGCACATCTTTAGAACAGTCTAAGCAAGAGGCTATGAGAAGATAAGAGAATGGCAATAGTACTAGAGAGCAAGGGAAGAGTATGAATGATGGGAATGAGTGATGACTCCACATTGTGCAACCTCTGTGTGAAAAGGACATGAAGCAATGCAACAGAAAGAGAGATAAACTTCACCAAACAGGTGAGGAGTTTAGCTGTGACTTGGGTTAAATTTCAGCAGCTGTAGAATAATCAAAGGCAAGCTTATAGTAGAAAGCTAGAACTATGGGTATAGAGAAGAATCATATGGCTCACAAGAAGAGTCAGATGTAAATTTGAGAGAAGGTACATTTGCTGTTTAAGAACATACTGTCCGCCAAGTGCTGGTGGTTCATACCTGTAATCCTAGCTACACGAGAGGCTGAGGTCTAAGGATCTCAGTTCAAAGTCAACACAGGCAGGAAAGTGAGACTTTTATCTCCAATTAACCACCAAAAAGTTGGAAGAAGAGATGTGGCTCAAATGGTAGAGTGCTGACCTTGAGAGAAGAAAAACTAAGGGACAACAACCAGGCCTTGAGTTCAAACCCTAATACACACGCACACACATGCGCACATGTATGCACATGCACTCATGCATGAGAACATGTATGTACATACACGCACCTGCACACAAAGAATGTGTTGTTAGATACAGACAAACTTGAGTCTGAACTCTCCCTTCAACACTTACTAGCTGTGTGGCCTTGGACAAATTATTTCTCATTGCTAAGCTTAATTTCCTTAATTGTAAAATTGGGAAAATAATACATACTTCAAAGGCACTGCTTATTGCATACCATCTGGTTGCCATTTGTCACCATCATCGTCTACCATCACCATCATTGCTAAAGCCATTAAAGTAGATGAACTTGGCTAGGAATCGAGTAATTAAGTAGGAAAGAAAGAGTGGAAGAATGAAGCATGGATAAGAGTTACTTAGAGATATGTAGCAAAAGAGGAAAGCTGAATTACACCCAGGAGTAGTCAAAGAAATCGGCAGAACCAAGACAGTCAAACACAGTGAATATCAAGGGGACAGCATTTCAAGGATGGAATCATCAAAATGTCAAATGCTACAAAGAAGATGAAGACACGCAAAGAGAAAGAATGTATACACTCTGATTTGAGGCTTATTCTTGCTCACTTGGAACTGTTACATATGTGGTAGGCGTGGAAGCCAATTGTAAATGTGATAGGATTCAAAATGTCATCCAGACTCCAACGAAATGTGTACCAGATACCAAAGTGAATTGTGAGATGGATCACCTTCCAGAAATTTCAAAGCAGACATAAACAGGCATCAACCTTCGTCTTATTACTCACTTGGAGACTACAAAAGGCTTCAATTCTTGGCCAGAAATGGGGGTTCTGGGAAGGATTTATTTATTTATTTATTTTTTTTACAGAGATATGCCATGAACTTCCTCATTCCCAAAGAGAGGAACTGCTCCTTTGGGCTCTACAGGAGCTTCCCTGAGAAACAGAAAGTTCTGGCTCATATCCTGTGGGTAGAAGGAAGTAACAGAAACAGTAATGTGTGTGTGTGTGTGTGTGTGTGTGTGTGTGTGTGTGTGTGTGTGTGTGTGTGTGTGTGTGTGTGTGTGTGCCTTTTACCTGAGAGCCTGGAGTAGCAAGGTGAAGGAGGCTGGGTTGCGCTGGGCATCCTCTTGCTGATTGGGAACACTGGTTATATGAGTACTTTAATAGAAATGGGGATGAATTTGTCATGGAAACTGATATAAACTTTTTTCCCAAGAGAAACATCCAAGGCCATCAGGGACAGTGTTAGAAAACAAGGATTGAGGGAGACATAGGCAAAGCTGATAGAAACTAAGTGCTTCCATCAACGAAGAAGAGTGGAAGGTTTCTGATGAAAGTTCCAGAAGGACCCCCTAGAAACACCCTTAAGAGAAGATAGCTTTAAATCTCATGTTGGTGGACTGCAGCACTTTTAGCAGAACAGTCACAACTAGGAAATTCCACTTCCCTTTCCTCATGGCCTTGCTCCCTACCCCATCTCCCCATCTCTACCCTGTCTCAATCCAATCTTGATCTGACACATCAGAGCTGAAAGGAAAGAAAAACAAGTCCTTTCCTTCCCCACAGAGAAGAAAGTGGCTACATAGGATTCTTGATAAGTATGGGGAAAGAACTCACATTTTCAATGACTATCATGAGACTAAATCTTTCACTTCTGAATTGAGATGGTAATCTACTGCTGGGAGTGTCTTTAAAAAAACACCTTTTTATTGGGGTTAGGAAGGTGGCCTAGAGGTAGAGTACTTGCCTAGCACGCATGAAGCCCTGGGTTCAATTCCTCAGTACCACATAAATGAAAAAAGCCCTAAGTGGTGCTGTGGCTCAAGTGGTAGAGTGTTAGCCTTGAGCAAAAGAAGCTCAGGGACAGTGCCCAGATTGAGTTCAAGCCCCAGGACTGGAAAAAAAAAAAGAGAAGAAAAGAAAAACGCCTTTTTATTATTATCTTAAAAGGGACCAAAAAACTTGAGTGGCCAAAAGAACAATATAAATCTAAAAGGATACTGGGAAATATTTTTTTAAGCTGATAGAAGCCAATGAGCTTTTGTGGTAATGTACTGGCAATCTGAAGTTATAAAAAGTGAGTCAGAATAAACAAATAGGCCAGGCATGCTAGTTCACATGTGTAATTCCAGCTATGGGAGACAGGGTTAGAAGGACCATGTGTGAGGTTGGCCCCAAGCAAAAATTAGAGACGTTGCCCCCCCAAAAATAAACTGAAAGCAAAAAGGTCTAGAGTTGTGTACATGTGACAGAAAATTGTCTTGCAAGTGGGCGACTCTGAGTCCAAACTTTAAGAACTGGCAAAAGAAAAGAACAAGGAAGTAGAGTTCAGAGGATTCAGACCCAGTAATTTCTTGATTTATTATACTTTTCTTTTGGCAGAGAAAAACAGACACAATGGTTTGGTGAGAGACTAGAGACAGTTGGAAGGACAGAAGAAATTTGGGCTGAATTGTGGGCAGATGAGCAAACACAATAGAGATAGAGTAAAATAGAAAATCCCAAGGGCAACAAGAAAGAATCTTAGGGAGATAAGGTCCCAAAGAAACAGAGAGAGGACAAGAACACTAACATGATGTTTAGACAGGAGGAGAACTGTCTACCTCTGGGAGAAAATGGAAGCAGAGGAGAATAGTGAAGATACAGACATTTCAGAGGGAAAGTAAGGGAACATGAAACAGTTTACAGTGGAAAAACTTTCATAGGCGGGAAACTCATCTCCTAGGAAAGAGGAGAGAGAATGGTAGTTACTATAAAGAGCAAAATTGAAAAACTATATTTATGTAGAAGCTAAAAGGTAGCTATGGTCAGGAGAGACTCCAGAATTATCCTGCCATGTTTTCACTGCTCAGGGACAAATAGATATGAAAGCAACCTGGGACTAGGGGCTCATACCTATAATCCTAGCTGCTCAGAAGGTTGAGATCTGTGAATTAAGGTTCAAAGCCAGCCTAGGTAGACAAATCCATGAGATTCTTATCGCTAACTAACCAGCAAAAAGCCGGAAGTAGAGGTGTGACTCAAGTGGGAGAGTGCCTTGAATGGAAAAGCCAAACAAGACCTGTACACACTGAGTTCAAGTGCTAGTAGAGGCAAGAAGGAAAAGAAAGACAGCAAGGAAGAAGGAAGGAAGGAAGGAAGGAAGGAAGGAAGGAAGGGAGGGAGGGAGGGAGGGAGGGAGGGAGGAAAAAAGGAGGAAGGGAGGAAAGAAGAAACATCAAAGCACATTATTGAATGTGCTCCCTATTCAGAACCAACAAAGCCCTTATCTCAATTCAAACATCTGGCTGAATTCTGCAAATCAATGCAATAAGAATCAAGCATACCAGAATTTACATTCTTCTCTAATAAGACAATAAAGTATCACAGGCACTTGGCGATTATTCAAGAAGACAGCTATAAAGCTTCCTGAAAATAAGAGCTGTTCTTTCTTAGAACAAACATCTAGTGAAATAAAGTAGCTCAGCACCAAGAAGTATTGTAAACTGGCCTCTCAATCCCATTTAAACTTAAATCTATAAAGAGCTGTCAAGTTTGCAGTGACCCATCATGCATTTTTACCATAATATTTGTTCCTAATAAATAAAATCCATGAGAAGAAGCAGTAATATTTAATATTCTGGGTTAACATTCATTACCTAAGGTTCTTTGACATCTTCAAACAAAAGCATCATTAAAAATCAACATGAGCTGGGTACAGGTGGCTCATACCTGTAATCCTGCTATTCAGGAGGCTAAGAGCTAAGGATTGATGTTCAATGTCAGCCTAGGAAGGAAAGCCCATGAGACTTTTATCTCCAATTAACCACAAAAAAGCCAAAAGTGAAGTTACACATCAAGTGGTAGAATGCTAGCATTTAGCAAAAAAGCTCAGGGACAGTTCCCAGGTCCTGAGTTTAAGCTGCAGGACAAGCGTGCGCACACACGCATGCGCGCACGCGAGCACACACGCACACACATGCACACACACACACACACACACACACACAAAAGGCAACCAAAAGAGCCATATTTGATATATTATTGTCTACCATTATTTATATCTAGAATACTACCTGCACATAGGAAGTTATTCTGCGAATAAACAAGTGAAAGAATAAATGAATTTTGTGAGCAGTAGCTCAAAAACCACTTTATGGAGAGGACTGGTCTTTTCTTTCCTTTTTTCTTATTATGTGGTGCTGAGGAATCAAGCCCAGGGCCTCATGCATGTGAGGCAAGCACTCTACCACTGAGCCACCTTCTCAGCTTCCCCCCGCTCGACCCCTACTTTTTTTTTTAAGAGTACCGAATATAGCCGGGCACCAGTGGCTCACATCTGTAATCCTAGCTATTCAGGAGGCAGACATCTGAGAATTGAGGTTTGAAACTAATCAGAAAAAGCCTGAAGTGGTGCTGTGGTTCAAGTAGTATAGCGATAGCCTTGAGCAAAAGAAGTTTAGGGATAGCATCCAGGCTCTGAGTTCAAGCCCCAGGACCAGCAAAAAACAAACAAAAAAGAGTGCTGAACATAAGGTTCTTGCAGGGCAAATGCTCTAAAACTTGAGCCATGTCCCCAGCCCTTTTTGTTCAAGGTTATTTTTCAGACAGGGCCTCCCATTTGTGGGGAAGAGGCCTGGTCTTTCTCCAGACACTGCATGTGTCCCAACATTCTCAGTGACTTTGTTTCCAGTATCACCAGCCCCAGGACAAAGCAGCAGTGCCATCAAGTGCCATCAAGTCAACCTGGAGGGATGGAGAAGAGAGGGGCAGACAGAAAGACAGACAGACAGACAGACAGACAGACAGACATGCATGCATGCAGGCAGGCAGGCAGGCAGACAGGCAGTCTGACTGAGACTCCTCCACAAATGCTGTTAGTTTCAAAGTCTGCCTGGTTCTTCTAAATGTGTTTTGGTTTATTCATTCAGGGATTCTCTCCCAAGAATAGTGGTTATCTTCAAAGACCATGCAATTCTCTCTCACCTCCAACAGATGAATAAAAGTTACGAGTGAGAAGAAAGCAGTAAGAAACCTCTTTCTGGATCTAAAGAACACCAAGAGCAAATCTGGGTGACATCTGCCTCCAATTAAGTCCTGTAAATGAATCTATGGGGCAAGTCCAGCTGCAATCCACAAGGAGGTATATTTCAGCTGAGGTGTCATTCACTAAGTAATAAGGAACACAGTTTTGGACGTGCTTTGACATTTATTATCTCATTTGAGGTCCATTACAATCCAGGGGGAGAAAAGGTTTTTTACAAAATAGGAAGCAGACTTGAAGATAGAGAGACCACACAGCAAGGAGGATGTATAGCTTGGACAAGACCCGGTGCCTTCTCAGGCTGCCTTGATCAGTTATTTTAGGTTCTAGCACTATTTTCTTGTCATTCGGGGAAAGCAATTGAGACCATGGTGAATGATGTCTGGGACAGATTCTGTCTTTATACATGCATTTTAAAATGGTTATTACAAAGGTCATATACAGAGGGGTTACCGTTTTGTAAGTCAGGTGATGAGTACATTTCTTTTTGGATAATGTCTTCCCTTCTCTCACTCTTTCCCAGTTTTCCCTCCTGTCCCCACCTACAAGTTGTATAGTTCATTTTCAACATGGTGTCTAGTGAGTACTACTGCTGTATTTGTTCACTCTTTGTCCCTCATTTTGGTGTCTCCCCTTACACTCCCAAAAACAAATAACCAAACAAGACAAAAAGAAAAAACACAGCAACAAAGAAAGAACTTCTTTTTTTCCATTTCTTGGCGTTCATTTAGATAAATATCATTTTATATGTATCAGATGCACATAGGTATTGCGTCTTCCTGTTCCTCTCCTAAAAATATCTTCCCTTGGTCTCTCTGTGTATGAATGCCCTTCTTTTCTATCCTGGTGCTTGAAATCAGGAACTGGGCACTGCTGAGCTTTTTGCTCAAAGCAAGCATTCTACCACTTGAGTCACAGCTCCACATCTGTCTTTGTTTGTTTTGGTAGTTAATTAGAAATAAGAGTATCTAGGACTTTCTTGCCTGAGCTATCTTCAAACAAGATCCCAGATTACAGCCTCCTGAGTAGCTAGAGTTACAGGCATGAGCTACTGGTGCCTGGCTTCAGCTTCTGTCTTTTTTTATTGAGGATATGAGTCTCAGGAAAGTTGATAGGATGGAATATTACTAGAAACATTTACCTGGAGATACTTAAGAGAAGCTCAGAAAAGAATCTCATACTCAGGAAATGTTCTTAGTAAACTCTTATACCCAGGAAGAGCAATATACTCCATAAAAGTTGCCTAGGGAGAAGTTAAGACTGGTATTTTGTGCACACACACATACACATATACACACACACACATACACACATACACATACACACATACATACGCACACGCTTGTGCATGCACAAGTTCCAAAGGTCTTAGTGAAGTTTTGAGCTTTAGTAACTTCAGAAGGATTCAACACTAAGTATTTCTCCCAAAAAATCATTTTACATTTTCTATGCTTATTTAGTTTATAACTGTTAAATATTATCTTTTTGTGTATAACTTTTTGATTCAGTCTCCATGTTACTACTTCAGCTGGAAGGACTGAAACATTTTATGATATGTGATAAACACACAATGAGAGAGCCAAATCACACATCTCACCCGAAGCCTACAGTTGGTTAGAAGTAATTTTCACGCATGCTGCTGTGGAAATAGCATCATTCCTAGCCACATAGGGCAATATAATTGTAGGGCTGGCTGTGCTATGCCTTTATCCCATTTGTTTTTCCTCTTGGGAGATCATAGATTGAACTCAGGGGTTTATGCTTAAGTAAGTGCTCTATCCCTTGAGCCATGCCTTCAGTCCTTCTGTTTTTAATGTACTGTTGAAACTCTCAGACTGTCTTATGGCTGCATTTGTCTAACCAATCAGGTTGAGGGATACTAACTAAGAAGGGTTAGATCAGGGAACATGATCATATCAGTTCTGTTGTTTTATGCATTTTACTTATAAATATAATGCTATCACTGTGCAAATTGAAAGACTGATTAAAAAATAACAATTGCTTTACTTGTAATCCAAGATCAACTAATATCTGGGAAGTTCCCAGCAATATTGATTGTTGGTATTTTGTTCCCCATAAAGTCATAGTTCTCAATATCCATTGATTGGTAATAATTTGGGAAAAGAGTCTCTGTATATATTCTCAAGATGATACCACAGTGGACAAAGGTAACTAATCCAATAGCTGATGACCGTTAATAAGAAAATTTGGACACAAATACTGATCTACAGTAAAGCTGCCACAAGGAATGAATACCAAGGAATGGATGCTGGATGCCAGAAACCACAAGAAACTGTAAGAGGTAAGGAAGGATTCTGCCTTGCAGAATTTGAAGCAAACTACTCATGCCTTCGCTTTAGACTTTGGGCTTTCAGAACTTTAAGACAATAAATCTGGGCTGGGGAGGGGGGGCTCCTGGTACATTTATCTGGTGTGCAGTATGATATTTTATGATTTTATTTTTATGGTATTTTAATACATCTATGCAAGGTATAATGATCAAATCAAAGTAATTAGCATTTTACCACATCAAACATTTATTTCTTTATGGTGGGAATATTCAATATTTTCTTTTCAAGCCACTCAGTTTGGAATCCTTTTTTACTCTTACTAATGGAACATGAAAGTATAAATATGTGAGCTTCAAATAGTGCCTGTTGAACTTGGAATTAAGAGCACGTATGAAATAGTTGAACAAAAGCAAGCAAGATATTAAAAAAGTAAAGAACACCTGGGTGCCAGTGGCTCACACTATTAATCCTAGCTTCTCAGGAGGCTGAGATCTGAGGATTGAGGTTTGAAGCCAGCTGGGGAAGAAAAGTCCATGAGACTCATATATTCAATTTAACTACCAAAAGATCCAGAATGGAGCTGTGGCTCAAGTGGTAGAGTGCCAGCCTTGAGCAAAAGAGTTCAGAGAGAATTCCCAAGTCCTGAGCTGAAGCCCTAGGACACACACACATACACACACACACACACACACACACACACACACACACACACACACACACAGAGCAGATGAGAGATATTTAGGTTCCTGGTCATGTAACACCTGGCAGGATTATGCTCCCCATGACAATGGGGCAAGTGGATGAAGAAATTAAGCAAGTATGAAGACACTGGCTTTGATGGTGGAAGGTAGGCACAAGGTGACATCTAATCTCAAGCTCATGAACAAAGAGTTAATTACCCCTTCCAGAGGCCAGGTACACATTTCTCAGGAAAGCCCTGTCACTTCCAAATGGCAAGGAAATCACAAATTCATCCCTTTGTCTCCAACATCCAAGCAACACCACGTAGAGTTTCCTGTCCCCCAACCTGGCAATTTGGTTGACTCATTCTAAATCAGACACCAAGCCAAGCGTGCCAAGGATCTGTCAGCCTGAGCGCATCTCTCTCTCTCTCTCTTCTCTAGTGTCTCTCCACCATTTCCAAGACTCCACTGACTGATGATGATGTTGCTAAAATGATCACATTCTGAACTAGACAGGGAAGGTGTTTCATTCTGCATGTAAAAACAGACAGGAGGAGAGAGGGTCCCAAGCAGTTTCCATTATTGACCTGGCTCTCATGTGATCATTGTAATGGCAAAATTCCTCACTGGAAAGACCCCAAGCAACATTTTCAGGAGCTCTCCTAGCAGTAATTAGGGGAATGTATTACTGCTAATCCCGAACACACTAGGAACCGGGTTAATTTTGAAAGATAAAATAAAAGTGGTGCCTTGCGGCAAAAGGCCACTTCTAGGCGCCATTAAATCAAGCACAGCACTGCACAGGGTGAGACTATTAATTCCAAAGATGTCGGTACCCCCCACCGACATGCCTTTAAGGAAGCTACTACAGAAGCCACCAAATGAAGCGTCAATATACAAATACCATTTAGCAAGTACAGATAAGCTTGGCTAAATCATGCTCAAAGCACTTATAAAAAGATTCACATTTTAATACATTAGCACCAGAACATGCTGTACAAGCAACAAGAAAATTGCAGTTGTCAACGTGTGAATTTAGACTCAGGGTAAGTTCATCCAAGGAAGTGAAAAAAATTCTCAATTTAGATTTTTCCCCCCCATAGCTTGACTCTCCCTCCCCCGTATAGCCACGTGCTTCTTCCAGAATGCGGGAGGACATGATACTCAGTAAATGTATTTCACCCCCCAAAATAGTTAGGATGGATTTGTCAGGGGGAACAGATGGGTTCATCTAAATGGATTAAGTGATCTCTCTCAGGACCAGACCACAAGCTAAGCAAGATGTCCTTCTGTGCACGTGTGTGTGTGTGTGTGTGTGTGTGTGTATGTGTGTGTGTGTGTGTGTACATGTGCGCTCAGGTGCACGTGTCTTTTCTTTCTTGTGGTGCTGAGGATCACACATGCAGGGTTTTCT
The DNA here is from genome assembly GCF_000151885.1 of Dipodomys ordii. Lineage (NCBI taxonomy): Eukaryota > Metazoa > Chordata > Mammalia > Rodentia > Heteromyidae > Dipodomys > Dipodomys ordii. Next base: position 3,751,505 of record NW_012267356.1, on the reverse strand, counting down.
CACGTGCTCTGCCACTGAGTTGTACACTCCCACTCCACGTGTCCTTTGCTAAAGGGAAAGCATTCTAAAGAGAATTTGGGGGGTTATTTTCTGGCACTTTTCTGTTCTGCTTTTTAGAAAGTCTACCTGCCTGTCATGACAGATGAAGAAGTATAGGTCACAAATTCTGGGGTTAAAACCATCTTGTCAGGAGAGGGAAAACCAGCTGCCCAGATTTCCAAGCCAGACCAGATGGGATAGGAGATCCCAGGTCTACTCAGACCTGGATGGACACCAGAGGGCGCGAAGACCCACAGCCTGCTCTGTTGATTTAACACTAAGCTCCATTCCAGTTGGAGTCTGACAGGCTATTTTCTATATCAAAGCAACAAATGGACTTTCATTTCAGAAAACAGCTGGTCTCTCAGGTCATTCTATCAGACATAGCTATTTTCTTTAAATTGAAAATCAAGACAGTTTATTTTTCTCAAAACAGTGCTGTTAGCTCTGCTGCCTGGCTTAAAACATTTCACTTGTTCTGTACCATGGCAAAGCTGTCTTCTCCTTAAACAGGGGCGAGGGCAGGGCTGGGGGTGTCATTTCTTAGGGACACTTTATGAGTGATATGTTTACAAAATCTGTGCCTAAAGGGCATGTCTATCAGTTATAAAGATGAAATGTATTTAGAGAAAACTTAGAGGAAAATAGATGCTAAGCCACTTGTCCAGATAGGATCTTTGAGCCAAAAATAAATCTCTTCATACAGAACATCTATATATAGCTCCATTGAGTGTTTGAAATTCCCATGATAAAGGAGCAATTATCCCTCCATACCCAAAATCATTTAAAAATATAAAATAATTGTAGCTGTTTAAATGCATATAACTAATAATATGCATATAACCATGGCCTATTTAATGTTGGGACTGAGAAATGCATCCTTAGGTAATTTAGTTGTCTATAAACAGCAAAGAATGGACTTACGTGACTTGGAATGACTACAGAGTCACTAGGTGATACGATCTCATGGAGCTACCATAGGACATATGTTCTGTCACTGACTGAATATTGTTACATGGCCTATGGCTGTATATTCCGTACATACAAAATAGTGTGTGTGAATGTAGTGTGTATATCTAATATCTATCTACATCTAGTATCTATACATAGTATCATATCTACTATATCCGTATATGTGAATATAGTATCTGTATCTTGATTGAGTGTTAAAGTGAGACCATTCAGTCACATCAGGGATCCTATCATCTTTGCTCAGGCATTACCATTTGCTTTGTCAAAAGTTCATTAATTTGTGTTTTTTTCTACTGAATAACAAAGAAAAATTCATATAGCCTTAAAACACATTTTATCCAGATTGTCTGAATTGTCAATAATTATGTGACAATTCTCTAATTAAATTAGAGGTGATATTTTGAAGGATGAAACTCTGACACAATGCTATTACTTACAATGCTGTTAAGAGTCTAAGATGATTCACAAGACCAGAAAAGGAAACAATATTCTTAAAAGTCAGAACCTTTCACATTCACCTCCTTGTTCATCACTTGTTCTCCCTTTTTGAGTCAACCACCCCTTCTTCATCAATTATGGAGAATCATATTCCCTTTATTAATGAAAGGAAATTACCTTCCTCTTTCCTGATAACTTCCAGATGCTAATGACATGCAAATTCCAGTAGATTTAAGGGAAAAGGGACATCAAACCTTTCTTCTTTAGTCAGCAATGAAAGAATACCACATGAAAGCAGAGCCTAGGAACATGCTAAATAATATGATTCCAAATCCCTCAACTATAAATTGTAAGGAAAATAAAGAAATTAAAATACAGAAATCAACACCCTGGTTTTCTAGAAACTGTCTCCTTGGATATCAAGTGGTTATAAGATAGCCATTCGTAATTTATTCTCCCATACGACTTAACCTTTTCAATGATCATTTCATCTGTTTTCTATATTTTTTTTAAAAAAATCAAAGAAATTCAAGATATAGGAAAGACATGTTGATGGAGAGTCTGAAACTGATTTGGTGGCTTTGGAGTTGACATAATCTTGGCCTGATGCAGTTCATTTTGGAAAGCTGCCTCAAATTCTCCCTGGTTTTGAACTTTTTTTTTTTTTAACTTACCACTTTCATCTAGCAAGAAATCATCCTGGTAACGGAACTTCTCCGGTCCACATGCAATAAAAATGTCATCATCACCAAAAAAGTCCTGAAGGCACATCACCTACAAGAGAAAAGCATGGTACTCGGTGAGGGGTCGGCACAACAGCAATTAGAACAATACTCCCCCCCCCCCAGACATTGGTGCAAAGCCGCTTCCCGTCTAATAGAATCAACGGGGCAGCTCCTTGGGAGGAATTTCAAAGAAAGGGCTCACGCATCTGTTACTAGTAAGAAGCATGTTACATTTCAGTTCTGCAGGAAGACAGGATCAGGAGAATAGAACCGGTAACTGTCACATTTATTACTTGACATATCAATAGGCTATGAGGTAAGAGCCCTTTGTTTCCATAATAGAGTACATAGAGCAAGATGGGGGAAAGGGAGCTTCCTCTTACTCTTCTGAATGGAAAAACCAATTCCCCCATAGCAACATAAGTCAGCATACGATTTTAACAGTCACCAATGTCATTGTATGTGTATTCTGATCACTGAAGAAAAACACTTGTATCATGGTATGAACTTAATCATCTCCTTTAGACCCATTCCAACTTTACCAGAAAGGAACCTGGAACCCTTTATAAAAGGAAGAATTTTAAACATATAGCTGGGATTTAGACCGAAGCTACAAGAAAAACTAAAACATCCCCCAACTTCTTATCAGGCCACAGGGAAGTTTTAATGCAATCATTGATACATTTTCTTTTCCTTCCTCTCTTCCTCTCCCTTCCTCCCTCCCTCCTTTTCTTCCTTCCTTCCTTCTTTCCTTCCTTCTTCCTTCCTTCTTCCTTCCTTCCTTTTTTTGTGCAGGTCCTGGGATTTGAATTTGGAGCCTCAAATTCTCATTTGGCTTTTTTGCTCTACACTGGCACTCTACTATTTGAGCCATAGCTCTGCTCCAAGCCTTTAACTGGCTGCTTGGATATAAGAATCTCATGAACTTTTCTATCCATTCTGGCTTCAAAACTGTAGTTTCCAGATCTCAGCCTCCTGAGAAGCTAGGATTACAGACCTGTGCCACAAGTTCCTGGTGGCTTTTGATTCTTTTTTTCCTAACTAGTCTCCAATAAAAACTTCAAGAGAGGTGTAGGTTGCTTTACAAGGAAATGTGAAGGTTTGTAGTATTTTGTTCATAAGACATCCATGACACTCCTATCTCCAATTCACTTGCCCCTCCCCCCCCAAAAAAGATGGAAGTAGATCTGTGGCTCAACGAGTAGAGTGCTAGCCTTGAACACAAAAACTCCGGGAGAGCATAGAGGCCCCTGAGTTCCAGGATTGGTCTATGCATAGGCATGTGCATGCACACACGTGCACACACACAGAGAATAATAGCAGGTTGCATTTTGGAGCATATCTATGTGTGCTTGTTTTTATGCTTTTGCTCATTGGAGAAGTAATTATCATCAGAACTACAACCTGTTATAAACAAGATGCCAATGAACGCACTCACACCATTTGTCCAATGACCATTCTCCAAACCTAAGACTTGAAGAACAAAACAGACCACAATCTAACTCAGACAGTGTGGACATACTTCTGTCAGCTAGTGGGAAATGAAACATGAAGAATTTTTGATGTTCTTTCCAACCCCAGGATTTCCAGGCTATGAAAGGAACACAATGATTGCTAAGGAAAAGTATCTGTCATCATCTAGCACAAAAATAAGACAGGAGATAGTCATTTCAGTGTGGAGACACTGTACTTGCTTACCTCCTAAGTGTCAGTGATTGAAATCAAAGAAGTGGTTGAACTATCAGATACTCTGGTATTTACTGCTCTCCATCATTTCACCCTTCTCCTGCTCACAACTTCTTAATCAGAAAGGTGGGTCAGGTCAGTGGGTGAACCCGAATACAAACTGCTCCAGGTGAGTAAAAAGCCTTGACAAAAGAGGCTAAGACATAAGCTTACAGAAAAGATAAAGTGAAAGTAACTGGAGGGTTTCCATTATCCAAGCTTTACTACTCTACAGCTGATCTAGAGATAGCTAGATCAAAGCAACCATTGCAATCAATGCACTGTATTGCCTATAGAAGAAGAGAAAAACAGAGGAAGATTTATAAACCCTTTCTCTAGGCAAATACAGTTTGAAAATGCTTTCTTTCTTTTCTTTTCTTTTTTTTTTCCAGTCTGAGGGTTTGAATTCAGGGCCTGAGCACTGTCCCTGAGCCTGGAGCCACGGTACCACTTCTGGCTTTTTCAGAATGGTTTATTGAAGAGTCTTACAGACTTTTCTGCCTGGGCTGGATTTGAACCACGGTCCTCAGATCTCAGCCTCTTAAGTAGCTTGGATGACAGGTGTGAGCCACTGGTGCCCAGCTAGAAGAAAACTTTCTTGAGGCATTACTGTCCATTCTGATATTAAGAGTTTGTAAGAAGTAAAGAAATATACAACTTGTGTTTTGCATAACCCAATTTTATGTATTTTTAAAGTGTGCATTCTTTTTAAATTGATGTACTCAAATTTAAAAAGGATGGTTACCTATCATCATTGAAACTTTAAGTTCCATTTATGCTTCGATCCTTTTTGCTACGACAGGTCAGTGTTGGTGGGCCTCTTAGACACTCAGATCTCTATGGTAGGCATCAGATATTAGAAGATTTCACTAGTATTAGACACAGGCAGATCTTAAGGTATAATTATTAAGTTTAAGAGATGAGCTCAGAACACCATTCCAAGCCTTCCTCTTTTTCCATCTTTTTCTTGCCTCCCAGAAGAGCTGGTATTGCTGATGGCTGCTCTTCCCATTTGTCTAACTGGGCCCACAGTTTGTGCCCTACCACACGTTCAAAATCCATGCGTTTCCCAGCCCTTCCTTATCCAATATCACCTCAATCCAAAGCTTGTCCTCCTCTGAAGGGCCCTTGATATTTCCTTATAGTGGAATCTCTGCTTCACACACCATTTCTCTCCAGTAGATTTAGTTTAATTCTGTCAGTCTACTCTTTTTCATTAAACTTTTGGACTTTCTCTCCATGGCTCAGAAACTATCAATGACTTAAGTTAAAATGCACCTTTCTGAGCTTAGCATCCCAGATGCCTCAAACTCTGGCTCCAACCTATCCATCATGTTTCCTATTGTATTATTAGTGATGCTGTGATTGATCCATCATTGGTTAAGTAAATGGATGGCTAAATGGATGAGTGGCTGGATGGATAGATGGATGGATGGATGGATGGATGATTGGATAGATGGATGGATGGACAGATAGATGGCTGATTGGATGGACTATGCTTTAAAGTAAGCCATGTTCCAATTGATCTTCTTTACTTATGTCTTCCTAATTGTGTGTGTCTTATTTTATGAAATACCTGTTTTCAATCTATTCCTACCTACTCTTTGCCTATGTGCATACCTACTGTAGGCCAAGGCTCAGTTGGACTTGAACATTATCTTCTTTGTATGGACTCATCCCTTTTCTGAAGCCCCACACATCATTTAACAAATGCTTATTGAGCACCTGTTCATGGCAGTGACTATACTGAACCTTGAGAACATGTCTGTCCTCACCTGTCCCCTTTTCTCTTTATAGATACATCTGAATACAGACGTGGGTACACAGATCGAATAGTGGGATATGTATATACTTCCAGCAATTCCTAACATGCTGTTGTGAGTCAATATCTCAGAGCAGTAAGATGTATTGCTTCTCAAAGGTTTTGTCAAGGGCGTGAAGTGTGGTGTTCTGAAATCCAGCCTTTGTTCTTCCATCAGTCAGCTATCTTGAAATGAATCCTGTTGTTAAAGCTCCTAAGTCCACTTGGACCAAAGTGTCTCATACTCGGTGCCATTCTTTGACCCTGCAGAGATGTCTCCTCTGAGACAAATTCTTAAGAGCAAAGCACTGTCAACAGGTTCTCAATTAACCCAGCTCTACCACTTAGATGTTCATCTCTTTGGGCCTCAGTTTATCATATCAGTTGTTCTAAGGACTAAATGAGTTATGATCACAATAAGGAGAAACTAAGTTTTTCAAAAATTTTTAGCCGCTGTTATTCCTCAAATGTATTTTGACTTTAAAATGAGTACAAATCAAATATATAATAAGATACATGAATACTAAAAAAAACCAGTATGTAGCTCTAACAGACTTCTTTTCTAAGAAGATTTGAAGAAAATACAGAAAGGGAGCATCTGTTATTGCCTTGGGAACAAGGATTCTACAGATATTATTATTATTATTATTATTATTGGTGGAAAGTATGTTTTGGGTTAGTTTCAGGGAATTGATGCTAATCTGGTAAAATGAGGAAGGGACATGGCCCATGTCTCTGATTTCCATTAGTTTTCTACTAGATGATGCAGGAAAAAGCCATTTTCAAATATGCTCATCTATAATACAGTAGTACCAGGACTCACTGTCTTAACTCACAGCCTCTTCGAGTCTGTCACCAACTCTTAGATTTGTGGAAAACAGAGATTTGTATTCCTCTGAGAGAACTTATTCTCCACTGAAAAATGCTACACTAGAAAAGAAATTATATGTGCATTATATGCATTCATGAAGGAGAATGGCTGCTTATGGCACACAATGCTCAGTCGTCTAATTAAAATTTGTAGTTCTCGCCTGATGCTTCAGTTATAATCAGTACTTCAACTCCCAAGAAAAAACATTCCATTTATTCTATTAGAGATTATGTCTGTCTGATGGCACATAAGACAATGCGAAAGCTATAGTATCTCAAAAACCATGGATGGTTTAGAGTGGTCAGACAGGCTGGCAAAAGTCCTTGAATGAAGATCAAGATATCTGCATTCTGAGCTCAGATCTGCCTTGCTTGCTTACTGCCTTACTTTGCTTAATTAAATCTCTCTGTGTCCTCTCGTGGGTTTTTTTTTTTGCTTTTTTATTTCCTCTTTCCTTTTTTTCTTCATTCTTTGTTAGTGTTCTACCACTGCGCCTCCCAGCCAATGGAACAGATACTAACCAATCACAGATGGAAATCTCCAAGATTCTGAGGCAAAAATAACTTTTTTTCTTTATATTTTATTTACTTTTGTATGCCAATACCAGGACTCAAACTTTGTTCTCTCACTTGGCTTTTTTTTTTTTTTTTGGTCGGTCTGGGCCTAGGCACTGTCCCTCAGCTCTTCAGCTCAAGGCTACTCAAGCCACAGCACCACTTCTGGCTTTTTCTGCTTCTGTGGTGCTAAGGAATAGAACCCAGGGCCTCATGCAGGCAAGGCAAGCACTCTACCACTCAGCCACCTTCCCAGCCCTCACTTGACTTTTTTTTTTACCTGACTGGTGCTCTACCACTTGAGCCATACCTGCAGTCCTGCTTTTAGGCTGGTTAACTGAAGATAGAATCTCTCCTATTTCTCTGTCCTTGCCTATTTCTAACCTTGATTTCCTGGATTTCAGCCTCCTGAGTAGCTATACAGGTGCCTGACCTTCTCTTTTATATATGTTAATTATCCCAGAAAACTATCACAAGGCTATTAAAATCCCTGTTTTACAGATAAAAAAATGACATACATAAACAGAATTTGCAGCCAGGCTAGTTAGAATTCAAATACAATTCTTAACTGCCAAGAAGTAGAAAACACATTTATGGAAATGCATAGAAACATACACTCTATATCCATGTACTAGAAATTTCAGTTGATTAAAAAATCATTATAGCTACCACATCCATTGTGTTTTCATAGTGTTGAATATGAAGGTGTCTGATAAAAACACCTTTTAAAAGGAAGAAAAGAAAGTTGACAATGTATCTTTGGCTCAAGAAGCATGTGTTTCCTGTTCTGACGACGTGAAATCTGAATTTATATCTTTTCCATTAACTTGTCATTATGCACGGCACATTTCTCCCAGGGTTACTATGCTGCATTCAGAAGAAACAAAATAGGCAAATATGGACTTCCTCTCCTCTGAGCTTCCGGCTCAAGTTGCGCTGGGAAGGCAGACATTCAAACAAAGGCAATAAAAGCATCTGCTTTTTACACATTTCCAAAGCAGGACTGTGGAATCCATTCTCCCTCACTGGAAGGAGATCTCCATGGTGACGCGCACTTCAGAGAGCAGGCCAGGTTCTTTGCAGGGATATTTTCTTTACAAGAGCGCCCTCTACAAACCAAACAGGGAATCGCTCTGACAGCACCTGAAACCCAAAAGCCATTGTCTTTCTCAGTCTTCTCTTGTCTGTTAAGGACTTCAAACTATTTTACACTCACCTATTTCATATACCTGAAGTTAAAAACCATAGTAAAAAAACCAAGAAACTGCATTTTTGAAATTATTGGGTATGATATTGAGTATTTTAATTTCTTTAAAAAATTATGTGTAACTTTTATCCTTCTGGATACTATTAGAGATGGTAGATTTTAAAGTTCTGCTCACACTTTAAGGTGACTCACATCTGTTATCTTAGCTACCCAAAAGGATAAGATCTTAGGATCACAGTTCAAAGCCAGCCCAGGACAAAAAAGTCCATGAGACTCTTCTCTCCAAAACGCTGGAAGTGGCGCTGTGGCTCACGTGATAGAGCCCCAGCCTTGAGCAAATAAATCTAAGTTACAGCGGCCAGGCCCAGAGTTTAAGCCCCAGTACACACACACACACACACACACACACACACACACACACACACAATTCAGCTTACATTTTAATGAGAAATTCTTTAGCTAAAAGGACTGCTTAAACCTCTTTTAAAAAATCTTGTCACTTCATGTATCCAAGGTGCCAAGTTAATAACCTTTCTGCATTCCTCATAATTTATAATGTAACTCATAATCTTGGCACACAGTGGTCCCTTGTCCTGCCAAAACTAAATGTAGAGGTTTTGGTTCCAAGTTCATTCCAAACTTGGCTTCCATTCTCTCCTAGCACTAAGCATTCTTATAGTCGCTGATATTGTGGGTCAAACACTATGAGCCTTTCTGTTCACATAATCTATGCAGTTCCATGTGTCTGGTTCTAAAGTATGTTCACAACTAGTTTTAGATCTACATATTAGAAATACTAGAAAACATTGTTTTCTAATAAAAAATATATTATTGAACTGAGTAATAGTGGCTCACCCCTGTAATCCTAGCTATTTAGAAGCATGAGCATCAAGTCTCAAAGGCAACCCAGACAGAAAAGTCCTGTCAGTCTTCCCTTAATTAACCACCAAAAAAAAAGCCAGAAGTGGAGGAGTAGCTCAAGTGGCAGAGCACCACCCTTGAGCAAAAAAGTTCAAAGGCAAGTGCCCAGGCACTGATTTCAAATCCTTATACTAGCACAAACACACATGCATGCATGCACACACACGTGCACACACACACACACACACACACACACACACACTCTACATTCTCCATCATTATTTTTCATTTTTATTTTCACCACTTTATTTTTTATGGTAAAATTATGTAAGTGGTAATTTATTTTACAACAGTTACTCTAATTAGAAATTGATTTGAAAAGCCTTAAAATAAAATCTATTGTTTCTTTTGTTGTGGTAGCAAAGACATATATATCCATTAAAAAGAGAAATGATTAATAACAATAATAATAAAAAACAAAAAAATAAAGATTCTCAACTAATTTTTGCAAGGGCTAACACCCTGTGTTAACTGTGTGTGTGTGTGTGTACATATGTTTTATTAAAAAACAAAAATAGGTCTATTGTCGAAAGTCAGAATAGGCTGGGTGATAATATTAGAATGTCAGGCTGATCCTTATAGAAATTGAAGACTTTGTCCTTTGAAATGCCATTTTCTGGGTCAATCAGGGAAAAATTAATTATGGAAGTGAATGTGTAGTCATTGTCTGGATATGTTCTCAACTGCTCTGGCTTACGTGGATGCTCTCTGGTCTGCACACAGAGCACATCTCCATGCATGCATGTGTCTTTAGTGGACACGCATATCTGCATGGATGGCACCCTATTCCCAACAATTGATCTTACATTATCCTTTTTGGAAACACAGATCTGACGAATGATGGTTTGATTGACTGCTATTTGGACTTTACAAGCCATGTGCTTGTAAAGTGGATATCAGATATCCACTAACCCAGGTTCAGGGAAGGAATCCACACAACCTCTTGGGGTCACTTTTTCAGCACGGCACTCAACAAATTACATGAGGTATCCAAAACTTCATTATAAAACAGGCTTTGTATTCGATAGTTTAGCCCAAATGTACACTAACAAGCCTGTTTCCAGGGATGCTAGGCTAAGCTGTGGTGTGCAGTAGGTTAAGTGCATTAAATGAATTGTTGACATAATATTTTTTGATTTATGGTGGGTTTGTATGTCTCTGTCTCTGTCTCTCCAGTCCTGAGACTCAAGCTCAAGGTCTTGCATTCTAAAACTTGGCTGCTTTGCTCAGATATAATGCTTTACCGCTTGAACCATGCTTCCAGTCTGGCATTTTGCTGGTTAACTAAAGATAAATTATTATGGAGTTTTCTAGCTGCGCTAACTTGCTAACTTCAAACCACTATACTGAGATCTAGAGTCCCAAATAGCTGGAATTATATGCATGCACCACTGGTACCAGCTGTCTGACTGTCTGTCTATCTGTCTCTCTTTGTCTCTCCTTTTCAAGTTTCCCTCCTGCTATTTCACAAGGAGCTAGCGCCAGTGCTCAGGCCTGCTAAGCTCTAAAGAGACACTTGACACACAAGGCTACCTTGATTTTGTATCACAAACCTTTTGGTCAAAATCAGATGTTGAAAAATATTTTACAAGAAAATCATAATCTAAACGATTGGTATCTATTTGAAGGATGAAAGCATACTTTGCCTTATACATGCTTTATACACTGGCTTGTTGCTTCAGACTTCATAAAATATTATTCCTGAAGCCATGGAAGTGTGCTTCTGCCAGGAATATTTATAAATGTTGCTTGACATTAAAGTATGGAATTGGTTGCTTTAAGGATGTCTATTTCTAATCCATTTGTCTGAATATATAGTTTGACGTGAAGAAGGATATTTTCATATAATTCAATTTAGTCTTTGCAAGTTATCTTTTTTAAACAATGACAATCCTACAAAGCTGGCCTTTCAACCACAACCACCATCACTGCCACCATTTCCATGACTCTACCATAATCACCACCATCATCAATGCCTTCACAACCTCCACACCACAACACCACCATCACTACCATCACCAAAATACCACCATCACTACCACCACCACCATCACAATTACCCCTGTCCAATGATAAAAGCCCTCATAAAACTTTCAAATGTTTTTTTTTTCTGTTTTTAATAAACAGAGGGCAGTCTTTTGTCTCCAAAGTGCTCGGCACAGCATATCAGCCAATGATTTGTGCACTGGGTGCTTCATTATATCTAATTGATCATAATCATTCCAGTAGTATTCAGCCTAAAGTTACATTCTAAAATTATTTTAGAAATAAAATTATTTTTTTCCACCTAAGCTCAAATGCAGTTGGTAAACATGGCTGCATATTTTAGGAGAAATATGCAGAAAGAAGAATATTGGAAGAGTATTCCAAAAATACATTTGAAAGCCAGTCTTTTTTTTTAAAAAAAGAATGCAAATGGAACTATTCCCTGGAATTGTTCCAATGATAATACTATTTTTACATCATTGTACTAAGATGTAAGGACTGCTGATGAAAGGTTATAAGTGAGAGATGGCAACAGTAAGACTTAAAAAAATAATAAATAGCCCAAAATAAAGGTCTGACTTCAAAGCATTATTTTTATAAGCAATTGCTGATGTGGATACAGAACTGTGAATGCATTCTTGGAGATAGCCTTACTCAATGGCCTCTTAAAACTCAACGTTCTTTTTTGTTTTTACCCCACACCTTATCCTATTAGAACTCTTCTCATTTTTGCCTTACTGAGTGAAATTTGAACTCAGGCTCACTAAGCAGGTGTTCTGCCACTGATTGAGAAACTTGATTAGTTCTTTTTACTTAAGTTGTTTTGAGGTTTAGGGTCTTGCATTTATGCTCAGACCAGTTTGGACCACAATCCTCTTATATTTTATGCTTCTTGCAGAGCCAGAACGCTGCATGCACAGAATTACACTCAGTTGTTGGTTGATTTTTTTGACAGTTTTGCTAACATTTGTCCTACAATTAGCCTGGAACTTGAGATCCTTTGAGTCTCTACCTTCTTAGTAGCTGGGATTACAAGTGTGTGCTACCATGCACACCTGGCCCTTGGCTTTTTTCTATATAAATATATGAACTGAGTGAATAATATGGGCCGGATGCCATTTCCCCAGAATGCATAAGCTATAGGCATAAAGCATCATGAACTTCAAATGCCTACAGAGGCCTCATAGGCAACAGAAATAGGGAAGTAGGCCAGGCTTAATAAAACAAACTCACCAAGAGGTCAATCAATTCCATTACCACAGGCAGACAGCGGGAGATTGATGGAGACTGCAGTGAACTGGCACACCCTCTGCCCATCTAACTGGAGCCATTGAACACTTGTTGTGCAGCAAAGTAAGTAGGCCAGGTTGATTAATTTCCAGGGTGGAGGGGGGGAGAGGGGAGCAAGATTAGGTTTTTACTTGAAATAGTCTGATTTTATTTTTTAGAGTGACCAATTTTCTTTTTATAAAACCTATTGTGTAATCCAAACAAAACATGCTTATGTCTTAGAGACAACCCTTGGGTAGGTACTTTCCAATCTCTGGGAGAGAATTCCACCCTCGGTGGCCATTTGCTGGGGTTGCAGGGCACATGGGCCAGTCCCAGGAGCTCAATTCCAGTGGCTGAACCCAAAGTCTCAAGACAGACCCACAGATGCCCCACTCCTATACTTCCCAAAGGAAGGATAAGGTCAAGATTCCACATTTCTGGAAATGAAAGCATGAGAAACAATCATTGTGGCCAGTCTTCCATCTATGTATTTTTGTGTGTATACGCTTACATTAGGGTCCTGGCTATGGGGTAGATTTGTCAACCCAGATTGTTTTCTGTCTCCTTCCTTTCTTCTCCTATGTTTCATCATCACATCACTCCTGAGAGAAACAAGAAGTGAGGAGAATCAGTAGTAACAGACAAAAATTAGACTCCTTCTGTAAGGTCTAGAATCACAACCTACTTTATTCTATCATCCCTGAAGTCAACTTTGGACTGTAAGAATTAATCATAGTTTCAGCTATCTTCCCGGTGTAAGTCTTTTAAAAGTAAATATATATATATATATATATATATATATATATATATATATATATCTTAGTCATTTTCCTTTTGGCTACATCTGCCCAAATGTGGAAAAACCCACCAGGTTCATTAAAAAAAAAGTACTACTAGAAATCTTATCACCAGATGAAAGAAAGAAGAGTATTAAAGCTCAGTCATTTGGGGAAACAGACTTCAGGCCTAAGACATGAAAGTGAGGGATAAAAACCAATGCTTTGCACAAATCATTTCAGTTAGGTTTTATTTATCAGGTTTCTTACCAATCAGGAGTGACTCAACATGATTCTCCATTCCTTCCGCAAAGGGACAGTGAATCTCTTATATTGTTTAGTCGGCTCTTTTAGTTCAGTTTTGTTTTTTGATTCAGGGACTGGGGCTTGAACTCAGGGCCTTGGATTTATTTTACTCAAGGCTGGTGCTACCACTTGAGCCACAACTCCACTTCTGCCTTTTTGGTGATGAATTGGAGATATGAGTCTCAAAAACTTTCCAGCCTGGGATGGCTTCAAACTGCAACCCTCAGATTTCAGCCTCCTAAGTAGCTAGAATTATGGATGTGAGCTACTGGCGTCCAACATCCAGTCTGGGTTTATAGCTAACTATAAAGTTCTGTTTTTATAAACAACATAACTCCTTGGGTGAGAACACACTCACGTTCACATATTTATATGCTGTAATTCACATTAAACAATACATCAATATAGGACAGCATAGCCTACAGGCTTTGAGCATTGACCCCAGATTATACTAACGTACTTAATTGTCCTGTGTTCTGTATTTACAAAAGACTTGGAGAAAGTCATATTAAGTGAAGTAAGCCAGACCCAAAGAAATATAGGTCCTATGGTTTCCCTCATTTGCAATAATTAGTACACATCTAGGATAATTTTATCAGATGAGCAGAAAAGCTCAAAAGCTATGTACATATGACCATCTAAGATGATGTTAAGTGAAAGGAACCCCAAGATATGGACACAAGAGGTTCTTTCTTTGTTGTTGTTTTTGATGTACTATGTGATTTTTTTGGGTTTCCCTTGTGTGTTCTTCCCCCTATGGTATATCCCCTGTTGTCACTGTACTTGATTTTGGTACCCTGCATCTTGTATATACATTTGTCTAATTTGGGGAGGGGAAGGGGAATAACAAAATGCTGAAACAAGGGCACAGGATGATACCTACAAGACACTATATTGGAAATGAACAACTTCTGTGGGGGGTGGAGGAAGAGTGTGGGAGATGGGGAAGGGAAGGGATAGTGGGAGAACAACAAGGGAAGGGGTAACAATGCTCAACAAGAAATGTACTCATTGCCTTACTCAAGTAACTGTCACCCCTCTGTACAGCATCTTTACAATACAATAAAATCTTAAAGAAAGTAAAAGGAGACGGGCTCCTATGTACAGCAACCCCAACTAAAGACAATGGGATCAACCTCAGGTGTGATTTCATTTCACTAATGGGCGATGTGAGCCATTTCCTCAACATTTGGAAACCCCCATATTCCATCACAGGGCACAGGAGAATAATTCCATGTGTAACTCCTAGAGTAGCAGAAATCATTTGGTGGGATGATTCATGGGCATATGCTAGATACCAGGAAATGGCAAATAATAACAGGTTGCCCTTAAGTTCATGTGGGAGAAGTCTAAACTTCGATGTTTAGTCTCAGCAGACTCATTGACTCGAAGGCAAGATCAATGAGCACTTTCGTTTACAGTGAAAATTAGTCTAACAGCTGTCGGGCGGTGAGACAGTTGCAAGGCATTGGGCTTGCAATCAACATTAGCTAAAGCACATGAAGACTGCATCCCCATCGCCTCCTACATCATCATCATCTATTTTCTTTTCTTTTCTTTTAAATTTTAATTTTAATTTTTTTATTGTGAAAATACCGTACAGAGGGGTTACAATTACATGGGCAAGATAGTGAGTATATTTCTTATCAAGCATTGTAGCCTCCTCCTTTTGTTTACCCTTCCCATCCTCCCTCCCCCCCCCATCTTTCCCCCAAGTTGTAAAGTTCGTTTTCGACATGACAACTTGTACTCCTCATTGTTGCAACAGGTCCACCTGTATCCTTATTTAAACGACTTGTTTTTCCCTTTCCCCTCCACAAATGGGCAGAGTAAGCCAGAAAAACACAAGAAGAATGGCAAGTCCGGGTATCTCAACTCCCACTCATGATAATCATCATCTTTTTTCTGCCTGCATGTAAAGAATACAGCACAATCAATTCACATAAACTCCCTCTTTCCATGCCCTGAAAACCATATTCTTTACAAGTGCATGACAAGCTGGCAGTGGAGCATTCTCTTCAGGCCGAAACATTTGTCCACACCAATCCTAAGTTCCTTGATGGCAGAGAAAATGGATTTAGCATGAACTGCCACCGTGAACAGAAATGGAAAGTATGGCAACAGAAAGAAGCGGGCAGAGCCATCCAGCACAAATCCCCACATCGCCGTTCTCAACTTGTTTAGCATTTAGACAAACATGAATGAGTCATTCACACGTTTTAAGTCTGACTCTAATATCAAGTCTCATTAGATATCAAGACAGTTAACGTCGTTGCTGTATGATATAGCTATGGTAATAAATGTATTTAAACAAAATCATCACCACCATTTAATTTCTACAGTAACTGATACGGTAATAAAGATGTAAAAAAAATCCACCCTGACAAAATCACCACCATCATCCTTTAATTTCTACAGTAATTGACATGGCCATAAAGATGTAAAAAAATCCACCCTGACAAATACAATAATTGAGGTATCAACTTTTTTTTTTTAGTATAGTGTTATACTGCCCCCTTTAGTGTACAAATATATGAACTATCAACAAATTCTTTTGGGGGAGGGCTTGAACTTAGGGCCTTATGCTGTCCTTTAGCTTTTTCATAAAGTCTGTGTGTGTGTGTGTGTGTGTGTGTGTGCACATGTGTGCACATGCATGTGTGTGCAAGTACTGGGGCTTAAACTCAGGGCTTGGGTACTGTCCCTTAGCTTTTGTGCTCAAGGATGGTGCTCTACCACTTGAGCCATAGCTCTTCTAGCTTCCTGCTGGTTAACTGGAGATAAGAGCCTCACAGATTTATCTGGGGAGTCTGGCTTTGAGCCTTGATCCTCACATCTCAGCCTCTTGAGTAGCTAGGATCACAGGTGTGGCCACCAGCACCCGGCTGACAAAATTTCTATAATTCAATCAATGTAATTGTATGAACTTTTATGGTGGTGATCGTTACTTCATCATTTGTGAGATTTTAGTGCAAGGTGTTGCTGTGGGTTGAATTGTGAGCCTCAAATTTCCTATGTTAAAGTCATCCCAATTCCCTATAACTAAAAACATGACCTTATTTGGAATCAAGGTCATTACAGATACAGTTAAACATGAAGATAAGTTGGAGTTGGGTGGGCCTTTTGTCCAAGATATGGCCACTAGTAGTCTTACAAGAGAGGAATTTTAGATGCAGACAGGCTGACACCTTGATACCAGAATTCTAGCCTCCAGAAATGTGAGCTAATAAATTTCAGTTTCAGCCATGCAGTTCTTGATACTTATAGCAATCTTTGCAAATTAATAAGGATACATGTGCCTCATGTACACAAAAATAGATAGAAAAACAAAAATTTCCTACAAAATACATTCCTCTCACTTTGACTAAAAGGACAAGAAGGAAGGTTCAAAACTTAACAGATCATTAAACTGAAATCAGCAGATTATATATATATATATATATACATATATACATATATAATTTATGTATTTATTTTTGCTGGGGGGCTTGAACTCTAGGATTGGGTGCTGCCCATGATCTTCTTTTTGCTCAAGGCTAGTACTCTACTACTTGAGCCACAGCTTCGCTTCCAGAGTTTTTATGTGATTAACTGGAGATACAAGTCTCACAGACTTTCCTACCACATTCAACAAATGCTCTGGTTGAAAGTCTTGGTTGGATATGAGATCCATAGCTGGTTTTATTTAGCCATGTTATATGAATGTGAAGACTGGGATTGTGAAGAATTGATTTTTTTTTGCTGCAAGGTTAAAGGTCATTATTAAGGTTTTTGATATGTTCTCATCAAGGGTAACTTAGAACTTCAATGTTCTAGGTGTTCTAGAACCATGACATAGCTAAATCATCACTGCAGCATGACAACAATTTGAGGAAGAGTCTGTTTTTGAATAGGACAAGAAGTTGTAATTAGTGATTACTACATTATAAAGTTAAATTTAGGGAAGACCTTTTTTTCACATGAAAAACACCTGAAAAGGTAATAAAATGCCTTAGTATTAAATGATTAGACCTTTGGGACTGATCAGGAATTATTATGACTCCTCTTTCTCTGCACAACTTGAAATGAATTAAATTGAGAAGCTAGGGGGTATTTAAACTTCCAAATGAGAGCTACTCAAACCAAAGGTTCTTGTGAGGGTGCCAGGTTTTGAGGATTTATACCACAGCCTTATGGGGTGAGGAGAAACAATTTTATTAACAAGGAAACCATAAGAGATGAACATGCAAACTGCATGAGTGCCCAAGTTCAGCCTGGAGGTGGCGCTCTCCAGCTCCTCTTCCTGCTTATCCACCTCAGTTATCACTCACAAGTCTGCCTCCAGGAAGTTCTGCAATCAGCTAACCAAATCACTCCTCAGCAGGCGGCCGGAAATGTTTATTTGCATCTCATAAATTCAAATCTTTGCAAATGACTTGTTAATGCATGCTTTTTATTCTACTTCAATCCAAGTTTTCCCACATATGAAAAAATGTAAGCATTAAAGAAATGAAAACCTGGGAAGCAATGGCTTCCAAGAGCTTTGTAAACTGAGCCCCACGAACCACAGCTCGCCCTGCTGCCTGTTTTTGCACAGGCTGAGAACTAAGGATGTTTTATACATTTTAAAAATTGAAAAGAAAAAAAAATAAAAGAAGAAAAAAAAAAGCCTGGCTGGCTGGTCCATCAGAAAGAATGACATTGCCCCATTTGTTAGGAAATGGAAAGACTTGGAAAAAATTATATTAAGTGAAGTAAGCCAGGCCCAAAGAAACATAGGTCCCATGGTTTCCCTCATTTGCAATAGTTAGTATATGTATGAGTCAAGCAGAAAAGGTCAGATAAGGTGATGTTAGGAAAATGAACCCTAAGATATGTATTTAAATGTTTTTTTTTCTTTCATGCATTTGTTTCTAACGCATTTATATGATTTTTTTTTGTTGCTTTGTATGTCCCTCCCCCACAGTATAACCCCGGCTTTCACTGTAATTGATATCGGTATAATTTGTGGAGGGGAAGGGGAAAACAAGTCATTTAAATAAGGATACAGGACCCGTTGCAACAATGAAAAGTACAAGTTGTCACGTCAAAAATGAACTTTACAACTTTGGTGGGGGAGTGGGGTAGGATTGAATGGGGCGGGGGAGGCTTGGAAGGGATGGGAAGGGGAGACAAAGGAGGAGGCTACAATGCTTGATAAGAAATGTACTCATTATCTTGCCCATGTAATTGTAACCCCTCTGTACAGTATTTTCACAAAAAAAAAAAAGCCTGGCTGGTGATTTATGCTTGTAATTCTAGCTACTCAGGAGGGTGAGATCAGAAGGTTAGGGGTTAAAGTCACAGAAAAGTCCCTGAAATTTTCCAGTTAACCAGAAAAATCTACATTCATCGATTCCAATTTCCAAATATCTATTATCTCCAATTAAATAGGCCAAAACTTCTGGACTGAAAGCATGACTCAAATGCCAGCTGTGAAGAAGCCACGTGAGAGCCAGGAACTACGGTACAGACGAATGAATGAATGAATGAACCAATATCACTTTCTTCTTAGGTACAACTGGAAGGAAATTCAAATTTCAACATCTATGAGCAGAAATGTTAGTGGCAGACAGCCTGGCATACTTGATACCTTACACAGAGCATTTGGAAATATCTGTGGAGCCAAGTGTTCTACGTTAGTATCCTTGTCCGGATGCTCAGGTCCCTTGTGTAAAATGGTGTAGTGAACTGAGGATGGTGTAATCAGACTAATAAACCAGGATTGTGCTATAATCCTAGACACTCAGGAGGCTGAGTTTGGGAGAAGCATGGTTGGTGGGAAGCTTGAACAAAAAAGTTCTTGGGATCTCACCTCAGCTAATTTTAAAACTGGGGGTAAAGAGAGGAAGGCGGGAAGAGAATATAGTCATAATAGTCCATGCATGTCATTTGAAATGAGGAAAACTGAAGGAAGGGCTTGGGTTGGGAAGAATGGGAGAGAATGAAAGGGGTGATGTCAATCAGGATGTATTATAATCAGAAACGGATGTGCTGAATGGCAATTCCTTTGTGTAACTACACAGAGATAATAAAAGTATAGTTAAAAAAAAACTAAATGAAGTGGCACTTACCTGTCATTCCAGCTATGTGGGGGGGGGGGAGCGGGCGCATAAATAGGAGGCTCATGTGTCGGGCCAGGCCAGCCAAGGTAAAAATGTGAAACCTTTCAAAACTAATTAAAGGAAAAAGGAATGCGCAGGGTTATGGCTAGCAAATGTAAGACCCTGAGTTCAAACCTCAGGGCCACCAAAAAAAAAATCTGTAGTATTTGCATGAAACCTACATACATCTTCCTATCTAACTCATCTCTAGATTATTTGCAATACCTAATATGATGGAGAATAGTACATATACAGTTATTAGGCAGTATTGACGAATATTGGAAGGAGAAAAACGTCTATACATGGTCTCTGCAGATGGAAGATTTTTGTTGTTCATTTTTTTTGCTTTTTTGTATGCTGGTACATGAGTTGAACACAGGGTCTGGACACTCTCCCTTAATTTTATCCCTCAAGGCTGGTGTTCTACCACTTGACCCACAGATCCACTTGTTTTTGTTTTTAAATTGGAGATCAGAGTCTCAGACTTTTCTTCCCTGGTTGGTTTTGAATCTCCTAAGTAGCTGGGATTACAGGTGTGAGTCACCAGCACCTAGTCAGATGCAATCAATATATTTTACCTAAATAGTTTTCATCTGAGATTAGTTAAATCTGTGAGCATGGAGCCTGTGGAGACAGAGAGACCATTGTAGTTGCATGCAAAGCCTAAAACTTATTTCCAATTTGACCTTTTCAGGCAAGTTTGCCAACCCCTGACGTAATTCACAACTGACATTGCTTTGACATGAAATCAGCAAGCTGCTGTCTGTGTCTCCATAGAAGATGCTACTCTGGAATCATCTTTCTGGGGTCTTTTCCCACCTAAAAGTCTCCTGAACACAGTGGAGGTATTTTATAAAAGTGTCATTCCTGATGCTAAAAAAAAAAAAAAAGATTTGCAAGTACCCACTGTTAACTTTCAAGGAGTAAAGGAACATCTCAGTCTCTAGTTGTAAATTGCTTCTGTTTTGACCAATGAGCCAGGCTGGGCAAGCTGGCCCCTGTCCACACATGAATAATTGATGGAAAGGGGCATCTCCACGGACCCTTTGACTCCCACTTAGTGGAATTAACACAAGCCATAAGTGTCTGCTATGCTTGGAATTTAGTGGAATTAACATGAGCCATGAGGATCTGAAGGCCTGGTACTGTGTGCACGTGATCCTCATTCCATCCCATGCCAGGTGGTCTGCTCTTAGCCAACTTTTATTCACTTGGTTGTGAGTGATGGTGCCATATTTTAAAATATTTACTTTCTTAGGAATCTCAGTTTACTAGTTGCTATAAAAAAAGCACAGAAAGAAAAACAAATCATGTTTGGAGAGGCCTTAAAATTCCTTCTCATGAAAGATCGAATTCTTTCGAGAGCAGCAAGACATAGTGAAGAAATCATACTCTGTATCCCTTTCCAGCAGAACCCCTTGTTCCAGGCAGCCTTGCACTCTCGGGCAGCCAGTACGAAGGAAGGCCTCGCACTTTCTTCTGTCTGTTTTTCAATTATTGTCTTTTTTCTTTTTGGTCTGAGACTAGGACTTGAACTCAGCACCTGCTGCTTTAGCTCACTGGCTCATGCTCTACCAACTGAGCCACACCTCCTACCCCTAAATTACAGTCTTCTATGCTATGTCTGAACTTACTGTCAGAGCCATGTGTGAAGTAAGGATGATCAAAACAATGTTTCAAAATCAAAAAGGATAAGAAATTGAAAAAGATTTGGATATTTGTATCCCCTCCCCCTGCAAATAAGAATGCCACTAAGAGATATCTGAAGAGCACAAAAACAATATCACACATATTGTTGAAGTTTAAAAAGTGGGGAAATAGCGAACTCCAAGTGAAGAGACAACTTTTTTTAAAAGCAAACACCAGAAACAGAAAGAACTTTAGGAAAATAGAATTCACTTCTAGCAATAGATTGCTACCCATAAGAGTGCTACCATTAGGCAAAAACAAACAAAAAATAGATACACAAGCAGAAGGTAACAAGTATGGTTGGAGATGGAGAGAAATCGAATTTCCATCAATAGATGGAAATGAGAATAGTTTAGAAAGTATAGAAAACAGTCAGTCAATTCCTCCAAAGTAAAGTCTAGAATGCTTAGGCTATAAAATGGCTAGAACCCAACAAATCACTTCTGGAATTAACATCAAAGACTTAAAGAGCCATTGGTACCACCTATGCTCATAGAAGCATTATTCAGCCAAGGACTGAGCTCCCTTTGCTACAATTAGGTTCTCAGAGAATTCTCTGTGTGTGTTAAACAAATACACACAGAGCCTGTGGCTCCTTCCCTGGGCACACCAGGATGCTGAATGCTGGAGCAGCACTAGGCTGGACAGGTATAGCCCTGTTCACGAGCAGGTGCTACATGCACCCTGTCCTCAGGGCTTTGTTATGGCTCAGCAGGTGTGTGGGTGCATCAGCGTCAGCTCCCAATGCTAGGGAGACAGGAAGGTTTGTCTTGATTGACAGGAAAGGAAGATGCCTACAGAATTGCCCATGTTTTCTGACTTAAAGACTGAGCGGTCACTGTGACCTTCTTGAAAGTCCTTCCTCACCTGTTATTGTGTCTGCCTGGGCTCCCTGGCTCCCTCAGGCACTGAGATGCAGGGAGGTTGTTGGAACATACACCAGGAACAGCTAACCTCAACATGATGTACACCCACAGCCCCCTCAGGGGTCAGCACTGGTGAGAGGAAACCATGACATGAAGCCACAACGTGTCTCTTCACAACGCTGCTGCTGCTGCTGACACCCAAGCTCTAGCTGCAAGTTTATTTGAGACCAAAAACACAGGCCTTGGAAACTACCAGCGTCACCCAACACAGACCCTCTACAAGCTAGCCGAGTTCTCAGAGACCCTAGACCTTCTCCTGACCAAGTGCTGTACGCTCTGCTACTGTCACCATTTCTACATCAGCTAGGACCCAGCTTTCCCAAAGCTGCCCAGAGGGCTTGGAGATAGAGCTCAAGTGGCAAAGTGCCCGCCGCTTGAATATGAGGCCCTGAGTTCAAGCCCCCAATATCCCTCTCCCCTGAGCTTAAAAATGCTGTTAAATATGGGCCATGTTTTCACATGGAGGTCACAAAAGTTGGTCAGTATGGAAAGCCACTGGCCCCACAGTGGGCTCAAGTTCCTCCCAGGGTCATTGTGGGTCAGCCGGGGTTGCTAGAAGGTTACCTCAGTGTCTGCTTGGATCCATTTTGGGATGGGCTTCCTGTCTTTCCCGCCACTGTCCCTTGCATATCACTCATGGCTCCTTCATATCTGTCTGTCTTTATCTCTGTCTCTGACTTGGTGTGTGTCTTTCTCTGTCTCTGTCTCTCTCTCATAATTTTTTGTATTATACTGTTTTGTTTCTTTCCCCTTTTCTTTTGTAAATCAGAGGTCTTGCTAGCTACTGCAGATTGGCCGCAAACTGCCTGTGTTTCCTGAGTGCTGGGCTTACAGGCGTGTGATATAACACATGGCCTGATTTCATTTGAAGCCAGATTGTATTTTAGTCTTGCCGTCAGAGACTCATAAAATCTTGTGTATATCACCTTGAATCTGTACTTTTATTTCCAAATCCTTGAAACATATGAACAGTGTAGATCATTTTTTGAATATAATCTCTGATAAACAAAACTGTTGACACATAGCCTTAGAAGTGTGCTGGACTGCACATCATTTGGTGTAAGCCTGGAATAATGTAAGTTGGCCTACATCCCTTCTTCATTCTCCGAGATGATAGTCATTTGCACTAACCATAACTCTGGAAAAGAAGGAAAACAAGCCCTTATGATTTCAAGAGCTCTGGATGACGTAACTGGAATAAATATAAGGCCATTTTAAACATACATAATATAATAGGTTGTAAGATTAAAGCAATAAAACTTGAGTTTAAGTAAAACCTTGATCTCAAAAGCCATGCCAGAGCTATAGTTAATGCTGAGAAACAAACCTTAATTTAAAAAAAAAACCATGAAACAAAGTTGTTGAGATTTTAGGAGGTTTTTTCCCCAATAAACTACTTTCATTTCAATCTAAAAAATAAAAAGCAGCCTTTCTTCTAAGCCATCAGGTAATAAATGAGATGAACACTAACCAGTGCTATCTTGGAAGTCTGCTGGTCTGATAGAGTAGGGGAAAGAAGCAGGGAAAATGCTTAGGGGAAGACACCATACCACGAGGTGCATAGGCTCAGGACTCCCCCAACCCCCCACTTCCAGAAGATTCTTAGTGATTCAAATCTATCAACCATTTTAAGCTTTTCCATGCAGTATTTAGCTTGTGTGTGAGTGATGTGTCTCTCTGCAGGCGTTGTATGTGTGTAGGGAGAGAGTGATCAGCACAGATACGTAAGTCAGTGTTCAACAGATACTTGCTCCTTAATTTGCACAGACATAATTAGAATGGGCCAGGATCAGAGGTTCTCCAAGTCCCTGATAAGTATTCGGACCTGATAAGTTCTAACTGTAGAGTCACTATAGAGTGCTAAACACATAATGGTTAAGAAGCAGGTGATAGGTAAGGAGGAGATGAGGGTACCACTGAAACAAGGAGTCTTGGAGCCAGTCTTTCTTTGAGCAAAGAGGAAAATGGAGGCCTATTTCATGGCTCACCTCCAGCCTTCTACTGTCATCCTGAGCTTCCTCTTCTCTCCTGTCCAGTGAATCGCTCCAGTTCACAAACGCAACAGATGTATGATTGCTCCTGCTTCCCAATGACTCTTTTGCCTCCTGACTTTTGCTGATCTCATTAATAACCAGTTTGCCTAGGTCAAGGACCTTCCATGAAGAAGTCAGCAAGAAAGACAGGAAAGGAGGCAGACACGTGGACTAAGGGGTGTCTGAGGAGGAAGAAGCTGTAGCATAAGAAGGGCATCTTGAAGAATGCAAAGCCTCTTTTGTACAAAGCTCTAGGTAAGATAGAACAAAGTGCAATGAAATCCTTGAATGAAGACAAGCCATTTGAAGAACGAAGGAGAAGAAAGCAAGCGCCAGCTAACCCTAGGAGTCGAGCACTCTCACCTGCAGGCTTTTGCCCTTGCCTTTGACCTTGGCCAGAAAGGCTTCCCCCACATGCTCATAGTCCCTCAGGACTGGCTTCCAGACCTCTGTCTATGCACTAGGCCAGATGTGTCCAGGAAATGTGTGTGGGTCACTGGCATCTGTTGAGTTTCTTTTTTGGGGGTGGTGGTGGTGGTATGTCTGCTCTATCGCCACCATCATCTCCTGCTTTAAAGGTGTTTGTACCCCCCACGTGTCACCCTCAAACGGACCTGGGATGGTGAGAATTGACCCCCTCTTCCTTTCTGTCCGAATCCACCCCTGAAAGCTCAGCCAAAGAACTCTTCCCTGGGTCTTATCTTTTGGGACCAAGCTTGCAGTCTCTGAGAAAGAGCTTAGTGGAATAAACAATTCATGCAATGGCACACAAGAGTGGAGGTTCCCTAGAGCCCCATCTCCCCACTGAAGCATTGCCAGTGATTCAGCGTTAAGCCGCAGGGTTCAGCCCGAGGGTGTGGCCTCTCCCATTGTGGATTAGAAGTGGATGGCAGGTTATGTTAGTTTCCAGAGGCCTCAGGTAAAATGCCGCTGGCCGGCTGGGCGGGCAGGGTCGCCAGCCTGGTGAGCCAGTACAAGCAGACCCGACTGGGCCCCACGGTGGCACTGGACAGTCGACTCCACTGAGCGCTGGTGAGAAATTCTGAAGGTGATTTCAGGTGTGTTAGAGCAATGCCAAGAAGGAGCCAACATGTAAGATGCTCAAGGTGTTTGAAAGCAAACATGTCCTCCTGCTTGTCGAGGGAACACATCTTTCCATCCCTTGCATCTAGCCTTAGCAGCACTTTGCAGAAACTTCCAGTGTCCTAAGTCTGTCCAAAATGGTAGCTGCAGCCATAGCCCTGTTCTGTTTTGTTCTTCCTTTGTTTAAAGAGAAAGGCATGCTGACACCCTCCAGGGATGGCTGGGAAGAGGAGTGGAACCTTCACCATCTCCTCCCCGAACTTCTCTGCCCAGATGCCTCTGGTGTTCACCTAGCACAGTGCCAGGCCAGATGCCACAGCCCAGAGGGGTCTTCAACCCAATGTGAGACAGAGCTCTTTGCTTCTTCTCAGTGGCTGTACCTCTAGCTCTCCAGCTTGGCTCATACATTCATGTCCTGTCGGTGTCCACTGGTCGCTCTGAGTCCTCACACTCCCTCCCCCCGCCTCCCCCTGCCTTCTCTCCTCTGGACACTCTAGTCCAGTGCTGCCACTCTAGACATGTTCTGCCATTTACTTACTTGACCCACACTTGTTTTTTGGATTTTTTTTTACAAGTTAATTGGAGATAAGTGTTTCTTGGATTTGCCTGAGCTGGCTTTAAACCATGATCCTCAGATCTTAGCCTCCTACATAGCTAGGATTACAAATGATACTGGACCCTGCCTCTTTCAGTCTCCAGGAAACCCAAATAACTAGAGAGAAAAATCAGGAAAGGGTGTTCGTAGAGAGGAGAAGGAGGCTGAAAATAACAAATGATCGGGTCTGGAATATTCTAGAAGATTACAGGTCACTAACACTAATCCACTCTTGAAGAACTAGGATGATAATAATCCTAGAAATATAGTTTTATGCTCAAAAACTAAGTCGTTTGGAGATGTCATCCAAAATGTATGAACGTGGGGGAAAATAGTTAAATATTTTTCCTGTAAGGACAATCAAAGTGGGAAAGAACAAGTTCAGGAGATTCCTTCTGTACGCACCCACTTTTCACCGTGGGTACAATTGCCATCAAAAGTTCTGTGAGAATCAGATGGGTAGATGATATGGAAGAGAATGGTCTGGTCCCTGAAGGAAATCTTAACATCTTATTGCTCATGATCCATATTGGTGTTATTTAAAGGCATTGACATGCGATTAATAATACATGATGAAAACATTTGCCTATTGAAAAAATTGATCCTGTTGTCCTTTGGGTAACTCCCCAGTTTTTTAAAAAGTTAAGTCCACATTTATTACTTTTGCAATATTGATTACATTCTTACTCTTTACATGAGTTTATTACTTAAGGATAACTTTTTTTTTTTTAATGATATGTAGTAGGCTGCCATTTTAGTAATGAAATAGAAGTTTCAAATAGGCAAAAAAAAAAAAACCCAGCATGTAATATCACATTGTTCCACATGGTGGCAGTAGAACTCCATCAAGTCAATTCACCCCAAAGCTATTTAGAATTCTGCACCTTTTTAATGTATCATTTCTTTTGCTATATATATATATATATATATTTGTGTATACATTATGTTATATAATGTATATTATATATACAATGACATGAACTAGTGGAACTAGATGTAACAACTATAGAAGATTTTAAACTTAGGTTAATTCATGATTATTATATGCTCCTACACTTTATCACCATAGGTTGACATTTGGCCACAGAGCTAAACCCTACATATATAATAGATTCCTAATCCTTAAAACACTATATTACAGGCATGGTGGTACAGTACTAGGGAGGCTGAGGCAGGAAGTTGAAAAGTCGAGGCCAGTCTCACATATGGTGAGACCCTATCTCATGGAACTCATGCATGTATGCATTTTGTTGTTGTTTGCTGTTTGGGTTTGGCTATTTTCTGTGGGGCTTGAACTCAGGGCCTTGTTTTTGTCCATCAGCTTTTTAACTCAAAGTCTACCACTTGAGTGGTAGAAGCATAGCTGTAGAGCTACACTTCCAACGTTTTAGTTGTTAATTGAAGATAAGACTCTCACAGACTTTACTGCCCAGGCTGGCTTTGAACCATGATCCTCAGATCTCAGCTTCTTGAGTAGCTAGTATTACATGTGTGAGCCACCAGGGCCTGGCCATATATGTTTGTTTTTTAAGATGAGGAATCTGAGGCTCCCAGAGTTTAGCAACTTTCCAAGCTGTGTCCACACTCACACATAATTCTCTGCCAAGCAATGAGACCACAAAAGGGGTGGGTGCCAGGTCTCAGGTCTGGAGAACTACTGTCCAGCTGGAAAGCGGTTCTCATGAAAAGAAGGCCATCCAAGGGCTGTAGATTCAGTGCCAAGTGGCTGTCTGAGAACTATTAGAGGAAGAATAACACAATCCTGATCCAGGAAACCTCATGAAGGGTCATCACAGAAAAGACGTCAGCTGATCTCTGCAGGTGGTTTATGACTAAGACAACCAGAAAGAGAACACAGGAACAGAAGCAGGGGCAGAAAGCTGCTCAACAACTACTGCCATGGCTCAGCAAGACCTGACAAACAGCCCCGAGGGAGTGCCATTGTCCCCAGAGCTGTCCTTTCCCCTTCCATCCCCCAAAGACTCACTCATTCCTCACTTGATTTCCACGTCCAGTGCCAACATACTGACTCACGCATTTTTAGCCAAAGGAGAATGAACGGGGTCTCTTTCTCCTTTCAAAAGCTGCTGAGCTGGCTCCTCGCTCAAGTGGTGATGATTCATGGGCTAGAAATCCTGGTGGCAGAAGGCCAGTTATGGTCATTTACCTCATTCAAGTCTTAACAGCTGGAGAGCAGCTAGGTTTTACAACGCATTTGTTACCCTGCTGTAAGGGTAACAAACGTGGTCTTTGTCTGGGCAGAGGCCACCACATGCCAGCAACCCCATCCTCTTCTGCTGGACACGAGGGCTTCTCTGAGCCACTCTGGCATCAGCCCAGCTGGGTGCAGATACAGTGGTGCTTTTGAAACCCGGGGGAAAGCAGACCCCAGTCTAGAGCTGCCGATGGGAAATGTCATGGAATCTCAGAGTTTGGGGCCAAGTGGAGGGGAAATTCCTTATCACATTAAAAAAAATCTACCAAACTACTACTCTGTGTGTGTGTGTGTGTGTGTGTGTGTGTGTGTGTGTGTGTGTGTGTGTGTGTGTGTGTTTGTACCTGGGCTTGAACTGAGAGCCTGGGCATTTGTCCCTGAGCTTTTTTGCTCAAGGCTAGCACTCTACCATTTGACCTCTACACCTCTACTTCCAGCTTTTGGGATAAGAGTCCCTTGGACTTCCCTGCCTGGGCTGGCTTTGAACCATGATTCTCAAACCTCAGCCTCCTGAGTAGCTAGCTTAACAGGTTTAAGAGAGCACTGTCCAGATCAAACCACTGTTGAATTGTAGGGTTTAGTGGCAGCAGGCACACTATATAACTGAGTAACAGCACTCCCTCAGGTCCCGATCATTTCATCTTGTAACAGACGTGCTCCTCATCCTTTCCGTCCCCAGTTCCTGACAGCTCTGGGCTGCCTTCTGTCTCTGTGATTCTCAATAGTCTAGGTCCTTCATACATGTAAAATCAAACAGAATTTTTCTTTTAATGGCTGGTTTATTTCACTTAGCCTAACATTTTTCAGACTTATCTACTTGGACACATGGGACAAAATTTCCTTCCTTCCCTCCTTCCCTCCTGCTCTCCCTCCCTCCCTCCTTCCTTCCCTCCCTCCCCTCGTTTCCTTCGTTCCTTCCTTCCTTCCTTCCTTCCTTCCTTCCTTCCCTCCCTCCCTCCATCCCTCCTTCCTTTTCTCCCCTCCCTTCCTTCCTTTTCTCCTTCTTTCCTTCCTTTCTCACTGTTTCCCGTCTTCCTTTCTCTTGTTCCTTCCCCTTCTCTCACTCTCTCTTTTCCTTTCTTCCTTCCCTTTCCCTCCTTCCTTTTCTTTTGCCTACCCTCCCTTCTTCTCTCCCTCCCTCCCTTGCTTTTGTTCTCCTTCTCTTCCCTTCTCCTTCCTGCCCTCTTCTTCTACTCCCTCCTTTTTTCCCTTTCCTCCTCCTTTCTTTTTTTTTTTTCCTTCCTAAGTGGACTTTAACTTCACAGCAAATTCAGGCAGAAGGTACAGACCCCCCCTCCCCTTCCCCATGTGCACACAGCCACATCATCAACACTGTCCCCAAACAGCCTCCACGTCATTAACACTGTCCCCAAACAGGTGCTTCCATTACAACTGACAAAGCTGCGCTGATGCGCCAGGGTGCAGGCTGATCACCAGGGTTCACCCCAGAACTGTCCGTTGGGAGGGACGAGTGGTCTGTCGCCACCTTGTGGTGCCTTGGCCATTTCCCTGTCCTCTGAATTGTGGGTGTGCCTGCCCTCTCAAAGCGGAATCATAGTCCTCCTTCTGTTCACTCTTGTTTTGTTTTCACCATGCTGGGCAAAGTGCTAGGCAAATGCTCTACCATTGCTCTGTATCCAGCTGTCCTCCATTCTTCCTGGCTATGAGGAGCAATGCTAGTGTGAATATGGATGGACAGACGTTTCTATCATGCAAAGTTGCTTTACCACCTCATCAGAAGGACACGGGGCCAGCATGGAGAAAGGGTAGCCAGGAGCCTACCCCAGACATGCTCAGCACTTTTTCAAAGAAAGGAAAGAAGAGGGGCTGGGAAGTGCTTACCTAGCATGTATGAGGCCCTAGGTTCGATTCCCCAGTACCACATACACAGAAAAAGCCTGAAGTGGCACTGTGGGTCATGATAGAGTGCTAGCCTTGAGCACAGAGAGGCCCAGGGACAGTGTCTGGGCCCTCAGTTCAAGCTCCAGGACTGGCAAAAAAGAAAAAGAGAGAAAGAGAAAGAAAGAAAGAAAGAAAGAAAGAAAGAAAGAAAGAAAGAAAGAAAGAAAGAAAGAGAGAGA
Source organism: Dipodomys ordii (assembly GCF_000151885.1). Lineage (NCBI taxonomy): Eukaryota > Metazoa > Chordata > Mammalia > Rodentia > Heteromyidae > Dipodomys > Dipodomys ordii. The sequence continues at coordinate 3,721,168 of NW_012267356.1, read as the reverse complement.
GAAAGAGGAAGGAAGGAAGGAAGGAAGGAAGGAAGGAAGGAAGGAAGGAAGGAAGGAAGGAAGGAAGGAAAGGAAAGGAAAGAAAGGAAAGGAAAGAAAGGAGGCGGAATTTTTACCATTGTAAGTGAATTTCAACTCAGAAAGTCATAATTCAGAAATTCCACTCATGTCTAAAGGCAGAATGGGCTCACAGTCAGTGAGAGTACCGCGAAAACCAAACACCACTACTATAAATAACACAAGCAAGTGCTTGACTGGCAGCTTGGAGACTTTGGAATATAGTTTTGCAAAGATCTAAAACCTGGCTGCTGAGTGGCATCCTTTGGTATGACAGATGTGTGGTTTCAAAGTCCATTCATCAAAAGGAATTGCTTTCACATCTGCTTTCCCTAAGAAGCTTCTTGCAGGCCCGGAGCGCTTACAGGGTGTGGTGACATGCCCTTGGAGACACGGCCTGGGCGAAAAGTGCCGGCCCACAGCACCATGGCAATGAAAGCACAGCCTCGGGTTCCTGACAGCCAGAGGCTAGCGGGCTCCTCGGGCAGCGGTGGGTCGGTCTGTCTTTTAGCTGCGAAATGGCCTGGGTCTGAATCTACTGCAGACATCCCTTTCCAGTCTTTGAAAAGGAGCTTCACCGTAGACTAAGTCATCCCTACTGTCTCCTCGTTCACTCAGGCCAAATAACACTGCCTTGAGACCATTCTGGTGTGGAGACTCTTGTCCATCCGGAAGGACACACAATGGCTTCCTAGAGCAGGTGAGCCGGTGGCTCTCTTCCTCACTGCTACTTGCTGCCAGGCAGAAGGCAGCAGCTGACCAGTGAGAGAATTCCAGAAAATGGACGCCATGCCTTGCCATCCCTGCTTCCTAAATTTCCTCCCTCCCTCCCTTTCTTCCTTCCTTCTTTCCTCCTCCCCTCCCCTCCCTTCCTTCTCCCTTCCCTCTACCCACCTTCTTTCCTTCCTTCCTTCCTTCCTTCCTTCCTTCCTTCCTTCCTTTTTTCTTTTTCTTTTTATTGTGAAAATACTGTACAGAGGCGTTACAATTACATGGGCAAGATAATGAGTACATTTCTTATCAAGCATTGTACCCTCCTCCTTTGTTTCCCTTTCCCATCCCTTCCCATCCTCCCCCGCCCCCCGTACCCCCGCCCAATCCTCCCGCCCCCCCAACCCCCTTACCAAAGTTGTAAAGTTCATTTTCGACATAACGACTTGTACATCTCATTGTTGCAATGGGTCCACCTGTATCCCTATTTAAACGATTTGTTTTTCCTCTTTCTTTTTTCTTTCTTTCTTTCTTGCTTGCTTGCATGCTTGCTTGCCTTTGTGCTGGACCTGGGGCTTGAACTCAGGACATGGAAGCTGTCCCTGAGCTTTTTTTGCTCGAGATTAGTGCTCTATCACTTGAGTTACAGCTCTATTTCTGGCTTTTTGGTGCTTAATTGGAGGGAAGAGTCTCACAGACTTTCCTGCCCAGGCTGGCTTTGAACTGTGATCCTCAGACTCCTGAGTAGCTAGGATTAGAGGCATGAGCCACCCATACCTGGCTCTGTTACCCATCTTTATGTGAGCTAACTGCCACCATAAAGCTCTCAAAGGAAGGGGGCAAAACATTTTTGGAGAGAGAGGGAATTCTTCCATTTTATTTGCCCATCCCTTTTTTCCAGCTTGCATTTTCTAGAATTCCCCTGATCCACATATCCCCTTTCTTCATTGTCTCCCAGGCTTCTCCATCAGTGAATATCCCTCCCCCCTCTCCTTCCAACTGTTTCCTTCTCCCCTGGTTCTTACAGCTGAGACAGCCACCCTGTACTACCTTGACATACACATGTACATAGATACACAGACACACACACACATACACACACACACACACACACAGAGCACCCTGATCCCAGAAGCACCATAATGGCACCTCTGCAGTGCCTCCGGTCACCATGGAAACCAACTTCCACAGGCACTACAGACAGACACAACCATTACAGTGGCTGGTGGTGCCTGTCAATCCACATGTGAGTGTGGATATGCTTAAAATAGAAGTCCTGAGAATAAAAACAGCAATTAAGGAAATGTGAACATCTTTCTGAATGCGGATGCAGAGCCTGGTGCCAGCCAACCTCCCTCCCAAATCATCCCCTCTCCATCACCCTCCTTCTTCCAAGAGGTGCGGAAAGGCAGGATGCTGGTCTCCCTGGAAACCAGGCCTCCTGCAAAGGGGATTAGCCATCCTTGGGGGATTCACAGGTTTTAAGGATCAACAATAGCAGGTGTGGTGCTGGAAGGCCCTTCAGAAAAATCTGACACCTATTCCTGTTCTTTGTGTCCAAAAACACAAGGAGTACTTAAAATACAAAATGGGAGAGGCTTCTTTAGGAAATCACATAGGGGAAAAGGCATCACATAGGAGAAAAGGAGATGAGGCTATACAATTAACAAAGGCAAAGTGACAGACTGGGAATTGATGAGTCTCCAGGCACCAGTCAGTGGTGACTGGCTTAGTCTCTTTTTTGGGTCATTGCCAGGAGAGGTCCTTGGCCCTTAGTCCTGTGGGCTGTGGCAGTCTGTGGCCCAGATGAGTCCCTGTTGTATCTTCTAGGCTCTCTCTCCTTCTCTTTCCAGAAGCTTCCTCCCCTCTGGTCACGAAGTTAATGCCAACTAAGCTGAACTAAATTGCCCATTCTACCATAAATGCTTTGGTCCACCCTCCCCAATCAAAATCTATTACAATGAAAAGCCAGATAGTTTAGCAGCAAATGATCGACATCTACATCGCTGCAGTATTCCTGTTTCCTTAGAAGGCTTCTCCCCAGATATAATTATGCAAATGGTCACAACAAGCTCACACCTGTAATCTAAGCTACTCAGGAGGCTGAGATCTGAGGATTGTGGTTGGAAGCCAGCAGGAGCAAGAAAGTCCTTGAGACTCTTCAATTAACCACCAAAACAAAACAAAACAACCGCAACAAAAACAGCCTGAAGTAGAGCTGTGGCTCAAGTTATAAAGTGTTAGCCTTGAGCAACACTCAGGGAAGCTCCCAGGTCCTGAGTTCAAGCAAAAATAAATCCAAAATGGCCATCATCACAGTGCTGGAGTTGAGTCTTGGATAAGTAGCATTAATACCCATTTTATAGAGGAGCAGGGATGGGCCAGGAGGTGGAGGCTCCCACCAGCAAATACAAGCCTGGAAGCTGATCTTGTGCAACCTAGTTTAGGTCATTCCCACTGCAGTCCTCTGTGGTAGATATTTGGCATTCAGCGCCAGCCTCTCCACTTATACATATGCTTGTCATCAGATCTGAATAGCCAGCCACACGGTATAGGAAATCAGATGCATGCATTCAAGAGCACAGAAATAACTGCTACTTTCAGATTATACCTGGCCCTGGATTTTCCAGATGGTTCCTTGAGCTGATAGGGGTTGGGGTGGGGGTGGAGGAAGCAGGCTCTGAAGCGCCCCTTGAGATCAGCACAGCAGGCTCAAGGCCCTTCCCGAAGTGTCAGCTGCCTTTGTACACAGAGATACACCTGGGCTTTTTGGTCTGATCTGAGCAGAACCAACAGGTTAATAGCTGTGTGCTGTGTGCTGTGTGCAGAGCTACGGGTCACAGAGAGCAGAGCAGGCCCTAAGGTAAAAAGCGAAGGATGAGGGGAAAGTCAGCGCTGTCTCCTCCTATTTCTGTTAGCCCTGAACATGTTTCACAGGCTTTCAAATGTTCCATCTTCCTATTAGTACTTTTGTATAGGAATGACTTTCTCCTTGGTGGGCCCTCATTAGCTACACGGAGGAGAGGATGGGGAGGCATGGAGAATAGACACTGGAGAGCAGCTCAGAACTAAGTGTTGGTGGTGGTTTCACAAAGGTGGTGACATACATGCAGATGGCCAACCCATAGTCTGTCACACAACCACCAAAGTATGGATTTCTGTGACCATACGCTTAGCAGCTAAGCCAGGACCCCCCTCCCTCACCAAGAAGGACTCAGAGTTGTGGGGGGGGGGGTCAAGAAACGACAGTCAACTCACTAAGCAATGGGCCCAAGAGCCAGCACCACTGCCCAGGAAATGCCTGAAGCCTCAGTTTGGTCCAGCTGCGTCTAATGCACACTGATGGCTCAGCTCCTGGCTTCTCTTTGCAGAAAGGAAGGCTTCACTCGAGAGTCTAAGTGGGGGAAAAAGGTACTTATTTTCACTCAGTGGTGGGGTGCTGATCACTGGGCCCATCCTGTCATACACATTGCTTCATTTTGTTTTTAAAAATGACCCTCACGGATGCGCCTGTCCTGTCTTTTCAAGGATGAAATGACCAAGGCACCCAACCTACCTGAATAATGTAACATGGCTATCAATGGTGAAGTCAAGATGAGACTCTGTGTGTGTGTGTGTGTGTGTGTGTGTGTCAGTACTGGGGCTTGAACTCAGGGCTCCAACACTGTCCCTGTGAGTTGTGGGGGGTTTTGTTTTGTTTTTGCTCAAGGCTAGTGTTCTACCTCTTGAGCCACAGCTCCACTTCTAGCTTCTTATTGGTTAATTGGAGATAAGAGGCTCACAGACTGGCTGGCTTTGAACCATGATCTTCAGATCTCAGTCTCCTGAGTAGCTAGGATGACAGGTGTGAGCCACCAGCGCCTGGAGTCTAGAGCTTTGATCATGAGGTCTCTTCAGCATCTCCCACATTTCCTCCGGTAGGGCAAGGAGTCCCTGTCTCCAGCCAGCTTCCTGCATGCCATGCTGGGGATGCAGTGGTTTTGGCTACCTGCTGGACCTACTTCTGCCCTTCCCCTTTTGAGTGTTCCCTGCCCTTTCTTACTTCTCTTTCTCCAGCTCCCCAGCGGTCCTCTCCACCGCGCACTGCCTGCAGCACTTACTCCTGAAGGCTTGCGTAGCCCAAGCGCCAGCAGACCTGCTGTGGAAACAGCACACTAACATGATCTCCCTCAGCAGGGACCCCACGCCCAGGCTGGCAGTCATGCTGTGCCACTGATGCCTGCTTGAGGCTGCGGTGCCCATTTTGTACCAGTGCTGTGCTGCCAGCTGTGCTCAGCTTCCTGAACGTCGGTGTGCCAACCTCCCCCTCCTTCTGCCCTGCACCCAAAGGAAGCCCCCCGGATGGTAGCTGAGTACCCCTTCATAGTGTGGCTCATCCAGTTGGAATTTTGAGGGCACAATCACGCAGAGACAATTCACACGGATTTTACAGCTTAATATTGATCGCGCTGTCTCTGAGCTATTGTTTAAAAATCCTGAAAGGTGGCCTCCCAGATCTCTCACCCCTCTTTCTCCCCCACCCCCACCCCTGCATGCAAATGGCTCAACCTGGGTTTCTGAAATCTGTTTTTCAACAGCTTGACCTGGAGTTTTAGACCCTGGGTGCTCTTCACCCTCTTGTGAAAATACGAGTGGGTCATGACCAGCATTGGTTTCCATGGAGATGACCATGGAATGATCAGGTGTTGCCAGGAGCTTCTGATTTTATCTTGAACCATTAGCTTTCACCCACAGCTCATTCATTATGCATCTGCAGTAAGGAAATGGCAGCCTCCCAGAGCATTTCAGACCTGAAGCCCAGAGTCCCTTGTCCCTGCCCAGAGCCTTTCACTGGGGCATCTTCAGCACAAGCCCCTGTGGAGCCAACTCCAGAATTCTAATGCCCATTAGAAATGGATGCTGGGGTGCTCGCTCCCCTACACACCACACACACACACACACACACACACACACACACACACACACACACTGCCATCTAAATATAGATAGTTAACAAATGAAAAATGAGGAACTTCACAACCTCCCCCTCTGCTCCCGATTTAGAAGACAAGGGGAAGAGTAGCCATGAAAATAGTCCCACATTCTCTCCAGTGCCTACTGCATCCTGTTCCTTCTGCATTGACTATTTCCCCCTCTGAAACCTCCTATCCCATAAAGTATGCCCGCAAAACCTGTGAATATTTCACTTTTAGAAAATATACATGCTTTAGAATTCCCAAAAGAAATGCTTGCAGAGATTTCATAGTTTTTGTCATTGAAGAAAATAATCATTAATATCTAAAAATGATGAATTAATATGTGGTCAGATATGGAGGCTCAAGCCTGCAATCCTGGCTACCTGGAAGACTGGAGGCCAGCCTGTAATCAGTGGCTGGGGGAAGTGGCCTTCTCCTGCTATCCCAGCTACAGAAAAAGCACTTACAGCTGGGTGCAGTGGTACATGCCTCTCACCCCAGCCACGTGGGAAGCAGTTAGAGGGTTGCAGCCCAGCTGGGCCTGCATGCCATGCTGGGGATGCAGTGGTTTTGGCTACCTGCTGGGCCTGGGCATATCCTGAAAATCACCAATGCAAAAAGGAGTTGGAAGTGTGGCTCAAGTGATCCACTGGCTGCCTTGAAAGAGTTAAGACCCTGAGTTAAAAACTAAACCTAGTCCCCCCCCCCAGAAAACAAAACAAAACAACGGATTCCTGATCAACTAAAAATTGATATATATATATATATATATATATATAGTACAACTCCTGAGGTAGCCAGTTTTAAAGACATTGTTTTACATATGTCTATAAAATATGGAAATTAGATCTGAAGGCAGATGCTTGTGAAGAGACTATAATAAGCATAGAAAATATATTCATGGCCCTAGGTCCCAGTTCTCAAAATGTCTCCCCTTTAGATCATGTGCTAACTGCATCCATGGATATAAAAAACTTATTACAGCATAAATTTACTAACATCAAATAACAAAATACATGTCCAACATCTAATATTCACATGTATATGTTATTTTAATATTTTTACTACCTCACAGCATGTATTCATTACCTTTTTTTATTTTGTTTGTGTGAGTGTGTGCGCACGTGCACACACACACATACACACCTGCCAGTGCTGGGGCTTGAACTCAGGTCCTGAAAACTGGCCCTTAGCTCTTTCTGCTCATGGCTGATAGTCTATTACTTGAGCCATGGCTCCAGACTTTTGTTAGTTTTTTGGAGATAAGATTCTCTGAGATTTGCCTTCCTGGGCTACTTTTGAACTGGGATCCTCAAATCTCAGCCTCCTGATTAGCGAGGATTACAAGTGTGAGGCATTAGCCACCAGCTGGAACATTTTCCTTATTGGGAGAGGAATCACCTTCTATATCTGGCTAAGGTGGGATACTTGCTATCATTATGCAAAATCTTTCTTTGTCTTTCTTGGAACATTGATATACAATCCATCTCACAGAATGGGTGCTCTTTATGACAGCAACATCAATCCTTTTGGGGTCCTTGGGTCGCACTTTCTGCTGGGCTCTGGGCTCCTCTAGCCATCTTCTGCCATGGGCCTCAGCTTCCCTCTCCACCCTATCCAAACCTGGCCAATTCCAACCACAGGTTTTTGTTTTTTGTTTTCTTTCTCAGAGCTTCTTTCACAATCGAGAGACAATGATTCCCAGTGTAATAAAAACCCTTCTTACTTAGGCTACAGAAAGTACATGCTTTACTCACTCAGCCAGTCTTGGCAATTTCTCGATTCCTCACAGGGCCTATGGAGAACTGTCTACATCCAGGGAACACACTGGATGAAGCCAGGGAAGTGGTTTCCAAATTTAAATCTAACTCCAAGTACCTTCCTACATTCTTGTGTTTTATTTGTTTTTCAACAGATATTCTAATACCAGGAAATCGTTTTAGGGAGGTATTTTAGAACATTGACAGGAAATGATTTAGAATCTGATGGACTGGATTCTTTTGTGTGTAATGTCCACATCCATGTATGAAGATGACAAGACTTTATGGCAATGACATGTTTAAGTTCCTTTGATAGGTAGTGGCATCCTCGGGCCTTTTTGTGGACATTGGGTTTAAGGCTCAGGAGATGTGCTATCCAAATGTGCCACCTGAGAAAATGAAAAACAGCAGAGATGCGAAGATCATCTTCCTCTTTGCTGCAATAGGTCATAAAACCTAGGAAGGATTTTCTGACCCACCCTGAAGCATGTCATAAAACCTTCCCTAACAATATCCAAAGGGAAGGAGCCAAAGACACACAGAGAGATGCCTGGTTGACTCTGAACAAACAGGACTTGCTAAACTCCACACTCTCCATGATTATCACTGGACAATTCACTCCATCTAATCATATTTCTTGCACTTCAATGAACCTTGTATACACAAGTTTAGCCATGGGCAGTGGGGGTGATGTCTTCATTTACTTATGGAGGCTCCAGTGTCACATAAAGGGAGATTTATAGTAAATAAAGCTGTGTGTTCTTCTCCAGTTACCCTGTCTTTTGTTTTAGAGGCTTTGACCATGAACTTAAGAAAAGTTCATGGTTGAACTTCCCCTATAATTGGCAAACGCAGGTCTGGTTTAAGGTCATTTTTATGAGCCTGAAGCTGCCCGTTCTAACCTCCCAACAAGCAATTTATCTATTCAGAAATGTTAAACACAGCATTGACAAATGCCTGAAATTTCAAATGCCTGAAAATTGTCTCATACATCATTTAAGATGTCGAATAAAAATCTAAAGGACATTTTTAAACCATGGAAATTATGTTTCATGAATACAATGGCCTGGGATTATTTTGGTTTAATTGGCTCTCTGCGAAGTTCCAAGGCAATGAATGAGTGATAAATCACCAGATCCTTCCGGATCCACAGTTGAATCAGAGATGATCACGGGACCACAAGCACACGTTAATGGTTGGCATTTTCTCCAGCTGAACACGCCAGCTGCTATCAGCCATCCAGTCCACATTCAGATTTGCTGTTTCATCAGTGAGCCTGGGTAGGAGCCAAATGTCCCCCTTTGATGTAGGAAAGCATTTAAGGCCTTTCTCTGGCAGGCCAAGCCCTAAGAAAGACCAGGACTTCCCAATAGCACATTCAAGCTCAACTTCCCAAAATAAAGAATTGCAGTGGATTCGTTGACAATACAGAGAATAGCTGCAATTTGAAACTTGTCGGGCTTTCCTTAAGAGTAAGCGTTCTTCCAAATCTAGGGGTTTAAAGAGGAGTGAAAGATGACATCAGAAGAATATACAGGCAATTTTTGGACATCTCTAAATTTTCACTGGGAAGCAGGCTGGGAGTTGGTGGCTCACAACTGTTATCCTAGCTACTCAGAAGACAGATCTGAAGATCATAGTTTGAAGCCAACCCAGGTAGAAATATACAGGAGACTTTTATCTCTAATTAAGTAGCAAATATCTGTAAGTAGAGATATGGATCAAATGGTAGAGCACCAGACATGAGCAGATAAAGCTAAGGGACAACTCGCTGGCCCTGAGTTCAAGCTCTAGTACAAGCATGTCTGCAAACACACACACACACACACACACACACACACACACACACACACACACACACACGGAGCAAGGTCAGCCTGACCACAAACTAAATTTCCTTGCTGGCTTTCCTTCTCAATGACACCACACTGGTCCCAGTCCAAAGTCTTCACTTCATTTTTGGCCAGTGTAATTGTATGTCCAGTTTGCCTGGGATGACCTCAGCCAATTAGCTTTTCTCCTGGGAGTGGCTGGATGGAAAATTTGATAATAACTCTATTTTCCCTCTTTCCCCTCAAAACCTTGTTAATGTTTTATCTGTGTTGTCTTTCTTTCTTTTCAATTCTCCCATCTGAACCACTGAACCACTCACACCCTGCTTACCATCCCAAATCTTGAATCATTTGAATGCATGAAGCTATTGCTGTAATATCATCCACTCTTTGTCTTATTTAATGGATAAATTCCAAATTTGGGCATTGAAGCTCTTTCACATGTTGGTCCTTATGCTGTTTTCCTAGCCTTGTTTCCAATCACTCCCTTACACAAAACACGGGTCCTGCAAACTTGCTGGCTCAGCTTCCTAGCCACTATTGCACGCCTCTGCTGCTGCAGTGCAGTTGTTCAAAGGGCTCTGCTCTTGCTTATCTAAGACCTGGTCTCCTTTCAGGACAAGTCCTAAATCTCTTTTTTCCATGAGGTTTCCTCTGCTACCTTCATTCCTCTTTTATGGGATGCTCCTACACCAAGCTCCTCAGAATCACTCAGCACTTAGCATAGCCCACTGACTATTTTTATTTTGTTTTTGTGTCAATATGAGGACTTGAACTCAGGGCTTGTGGACTGTCCTTTAGATCTTTGCTCAAAGTTGATGCTTTACCACTTGAGCCTCAGCACCACTTTCAGCATTTTGGTGTTTAGTTACATGCAAGAATCTCGCCAACCTTCCTGTTCATGCTGGCTTTGAATCATGATTCTCAGATCTCAGACTCCTGAGTACATAGGATTACAGGCTGACAGTGCTCAGCTGTAGTTTTTGAGTCTTTCTCATGTTTCTGTTCAGCCTCCAAGTAGACCCTAAGCTTATCAAGAGCTCAACTCTTTGAGTCTTTTAGTTTGATATCTGTGGATTCACCCAAACACGAATCAGTAATACTGTCCTGAGCCCACACACTTTTTCCTTGTCATTATTCTATAAACAATATTATATACAGAATTCAAATTGTTTTAGGTATCACAGTCTCTAGATGACTAAAATATGTGAGAGGGTATATATGGGGGGTATATAAGCCATTTAATCTAAGAGATGAGTGTCTGAACATTCTGCTATTCATAGAAGTTGCTGGAACCAATCTTCCATAAATTCTGGGGAAGGGCTATAGTTTTCTCTCTTTCTAACAGTTGCTAAAGTCTGTCCATCACAGGCAGAGGACAAAAGAAATCAAGAAAAGACATACAGAAGAAATAAAGGAAAGTTCCAGGACCTTGAGCATTTTGCCTTGGATTTGCCACTTGCTAACTGAGATCTTGAGGAGGTTTGACCCCTCACCCTACCTTTCTCATCTCTACAAGGCAGGAGGTGATGATGGTGATCTCCATCCTGCCTTCATTATCAGGTAGGTATGAGAACACTGGAAAGAGAGACTGCAATAAATGTCACAGCTTCTGGCCCATGGAGAATTAATCAACCTTTTTGATGAGGGCCTGATGAATGCTATGTAGCCACAACATAATCAGCAGTGCACATCACAGAACAGTACAGCACATCATTAGGGTCCTTGTTGACAAGGATGGATTCCTATGCAGGTATCACAGGCCTCTGTGCCCTGGGACTTAAATTCAAATGATTCCCATGAATAATCAAAAAAACCTGAGCTGGCAACCTCTCAGCCTTGGGGCTACCATATTTCATCTTCCCCTTTCAAGGCCCAAGTCTTTTAAAACCCGACAGTGGAATATGAAAGGCAGAAAGAGAACCATTAATGTCTCTGGTACTTCCAGCCATTTCAGATGGCTTTCAAGTCTTTCTCTCATCTGTGGAATATCCTTTGGAGCTCCTGGGTCCAGTACTATGAGCTTTTTGAAAAGAAGGCAAATCATATGCAGTCTCCAAAAAGAAAAAAAAATATCAAAGCCATTTAGTGGGGGTAGGGTGGAGGCATGGTCCATTTTGAATGTGTCACATTCCACAAATTTGGCTACAGGCTTGACAGAATTTTCTATGGAACAGAAATCGGTGCATTGATGGATGTTGTGGCAGAAATCAAAAAAATTAGTCAAGGAAGTGGTTCTGGAGCTGCTTTTCTGACTAGAAGATTTTCACACCACAGAATAGTCGATTGAATTATAGCCCATAAGAACAATCCTCAAAAAATCTGCTGAACCAGCCTCAAGCCACATATCCTTAACTACTAAAACTTCCTTGTATCAGCTTGTAAAGATACAGGCTTAAAGCTAATACAAGACACCACTCTGTGTGTGTGTGTGTGTGTGTGTGTGTGTGTGTGTGTGTGTGTGTGTGTGTGTGTGTGTGTGTGTGTATGTGTGTGCACATGCTGGTACTGGGGCCTTAACTTAGTGTTTGGGCACTGACTCTTAGCTTTCGTACTCAAGGCTAGCATTCTATCACTTAAGCCATAGCTTCAGTTCTAGCTTTTTGGGATAAGAGTGTCATGGATATTCCTGTCCCATCAGGCATTGAACATTGCTCCTAGGATCTCAGCTTCCTCAGTAACTAGGATTATAGGGATGAAGCATTGGAGCCTGGCTCACATACTAATTTTGTCTGTCTTCCTTCTTTCTTTCCTTCCTTCCTTCCTTCCTTCCTTCCTTCCTTCCTTCCTTCCTTCCTTCCTACCTTCCTTCCTTCCTTCCTTCTTTCCTTCTTTTTTCTTTCTTTCTTTCAAGACAGTTTGCCTCCTGGGAATTATACTGAAAACAAAAGAAGGAAGCCAATGGTGAAGTTGCCTGTTCCTTTAGAAAAGATATTTCATGTTCCTTCCAGCTGTATTTTCAATGACTGGCTCAGGTCAATGGGAAACTTCCAGCAGCTTTTTCCCAAGATGAAGCTTGACATATGCGGCATGATTTTGGCAGAGCTCAGGTCTGATTCAGTCTTCAAATGTCTAGCATGGACTATGAACTTCTGAACCTGAAGAGACATTATTATGGGCTTTAAATTTTCAAGCAATTGCATCGTTAAGCAACCAGCATGAGATAGCATTTCTGCCTTATCCACAGAGACCACAATGCATATAAAGGCTGATTGACATAAATCATTGAGAAAAGGCACAGCGTTTGGCAATGAGAAACAGTCCAGCATTAAGATGCATTCAAAAGCCTACTGACTGTAGCCTTAGTGCATTCATTCATCTGCAAACACAGGCCACGAAATCAGAAGACAGATTTGTGAACTATTATCAACTAATGTATTTTCTAAGTGATTACGGTCCATGTATTCTCAAAGGTGGCAGCATAATGTGTTTCCTCCTTTTCTTTTTTGAAAACCTTTGCTCCAAGAAAGCAGACAAAACACTAGGTACTGGTGGCTCACATGTGTATTCCTAACTACTCAGTAGGCTGTGATCTGAGGACAGAGGCAGAAAAGTGTGTGACACTTATATCCAATTAACCAGCAAAAGTTCAGAAGTAAAGGTATGGCTCAAGTAGTAAAGGACCATCCTTGAGTGAAAAAGCCAAGTGAGAGTGTGAGGTCCTGAGTTCAAGTGCTAGTACTGGCAAAATTATACTGTGCTTTTTAAAAAAATGATCAAATTAGCAATAGTCCTTCATTTTTCCAGTACCATATTGGAAAGGTACAATCTAAGTTATGTATCTATTCAGTGAAGAAAATAGTGTCTTCTTTACAATATTTAAATCTAAGATGAGCACTGGTGGCCCACACCTATTATCTTAGCTCCTTAGGAGGTTGAGATCTGAGGATGGCAGTTCAAAGCCAGCTCAGGAGGGAAAGTCCATGAGACTCTTATCTCCAATTAACTACAAGGAAACTGGAAGTGGTGATGTGACTCAAAGTGGTAGAGCACTAGCCTTGAGCAAAATTCATTCTAATTTGTTTCATGGCTTTCTTTTCATCTTCAGATAAACTTCTATATTGTTCAAGTTTGTCCACTGTGCCTGGATTTATTTCTTTATTTTTATACATATATTTTATTGTAAAGATAGTGTACAGAGGGTTTACAGTTACATGAGTAAGGTAATGAGTCCATTTCCTATTGAGCATTGTTACTCCCTCTTTTGTTTTCCCCTACCATCCCTTTCCTCCCCACCTTCCAACTCCTCCCTCATCCACCAAAGATGTAAACTTCAGATTCAACATAGTGTCTTGTACATCTCATTGTGACAATGGGTCATCCTGTATCCTTATTTCAGAATTTTGTTTTTTCCCTTCTCCTCCCCAAATTAGAGAAATGTATATACAAGATGCAGGACATTGGAATTAAATACAGTGACAACAGTTATACCATGGGGGAAGAACATACAAAGAAACAAAAAAATACATAGTACATTATAAGTACATTAAAAAGAACAACAAGAAAGATAAAAATCTCTTGTGTCCCTATCTTGGGGTTCATTTCGCTTAGTATCAACTTATATGGTCATATGTACATAGCTTTTGACCTTTTCTGCTTGTCCTAGACATATACTAGTTACTGCAGATAGGGGAAACCATGGGACCTATGTTTCTTTGGGTGTGACTTACTTCACTTAATATAATTTTTTCCAAGTATTTCCATTTCCTAACCAATGGGGAGGTATCATTCTTTCTGATGGAGGCATTGAATTCATATATATATATATAT
>NW_012267356.1:3671673-3706838 GCF_000151885.1 Dipodomys ordii | reverse complement strand
AATGCCTAAAAGTGGGATTGCTGGGTCATAGGGGAGCTCTATGTGGAGTCTTTTGAGGAACCTCCATACTACTTTCCAAAGTGGTTGAACAAGTTTACCCTCCCACCAACAAAATGGCCCAAAAGGGTTCCCTTCTGGCCACATCCCCTCCAGTATCTGTTGTTATTAGAGTTCTTGATTATAGCCATTCTAACTGGGGTGAGGTGGAATCTCAATGCTGTTTGGATTTGCATTTCTTTTATGGCTAGAGAAAGTTGAGCATTTCTTCATTTGTCTAATGGCCATTCTTATTTCCTCTTCAGAGAAGACTCTCTTTAAGTCTTTAGCCCACTTGTTGATGGGTGGTTGTTTCTTTGAGGATTTGTTGTTGCGGGGGGGGGGGTAATTGTTTGAGTTCTAAGTATATTTTAGATATGAGATCCTTGCTTGTTGTATGACTAGTAAAGATCTTCTTCCAATCTGTGGGCTTTCTATTGATCTTGTTTGCTATGTTCTTTGCCATGCAGAAGCTCTGTAGTTTCATGCAATACCATTTGTCCAATCTTTCTACTGGCTCAAGGACAGACCTGAGGACCAATGTAATAGAACTAAAGACCTGAAATGAACCCACAGACCTATAGCCACCTAATCTTTAATAAGGAAGCTAAAAAAATAGAATGGAAGAAAGACAACCTCTTCAGTAAATGGTGCTGGAAAATTGGTTTAACACCTGTAGAAAACTAAAGCTAGATCCTTATATGTAACCCTACACCAGAATCAACTCCAAATGGATCAAAGACCTCAAAGTCAAAGCAGACACCCTGAAAACATTACAGGAAGGAACAGGAGAAACTCTAGGGCTCCTTGGCACAGGCCAAAATTTTCTTAATAAAGACCCAGAAAACACACCAAGTCAAAGAAAGCCTGGATTTATTTCTATACTGTCCAGAACAAGGACCCACTCACTCACATCACTAGAGCCCACCAATCGCCAAGCCATAAGTGGTCTTTTCCCCCTATTCTTTGCTAAAGTACAAACTGGTCTTCCTCCCTTTTAATTCTATTCTTTTAAATCAATAGAGAAGAAGAACCCATTTCCTAGATGGTAACATTAATACTGAGAATAAGCAATGTTCGATTCCTTGACCACAAAGTGACAGCTCTTTACTTAGAGCTTTCCCTCCCTTTCTTTTAAACACTCTTCTGCATTATTTGTTTTACACACAATCAAACCCTTTAAATCACTTAACCACTTCCACACATTTGGCTGGGAAGAAAAGAGTCTCCTTCCAGCTAAGAGTGGAGTTCAAAGAAGCTTTCGGTTAGGTAAGATGGAAAAAATCCAGGGCATTTCCAAAATAGCTCCTCTCTCCTGGGGCTATATCCTGTGGTGGAAAATAAACTCTAGCATCAAACTTATCCATATACAAATGCAAAGCCAAGGCTAGTTCATTTTCCGTGACCTTGTGATCTTAGCCACCATTATGAGCCCAGATGGCCTGTATCAAGGATTAAAAAATGTGAGATTTATTACTGATGGAGATAGGCCCTGATCCAACAAAATCTACACTGACATAATTATCTACATCTCATTTCTCATCTCTTAACAGAGAAGTCATGGAAGGGCAGAAAGTTGAAAACTTGCTTTGGGAGCCAAGAACATGTGAATAGAACAAACATAGCTCTAGTTGCAAGGGCTGATTTCCATTCTGATGATGGAAATCAGTTAAGCAGCCAATCACATGTGTGTGTCAGTCAATAGTCTTTAATACCATAATCATGAAGTGGTATTGGCTGGATTAGATTCTGTGACTAGATTGAAAACATCTAATGTTTAATGAAAAGCTCTTTTTTTTCTTTTTGGTTGGTCGTGGGGCTTGAGCTCTGGGTCGGGCAATGTTCCTCAGCATTTCAGCTCAAGGCTAGCACTCTACCACGTGAGCCACAGTGCCACTTCTGGTTTTCTGAGTGGTTTATTGGAGATAAGACTGGAGGACTTTTCCTGCCCATGCTGGCTTTGAACTGCTATCCTCAGATCTCAGCTTCCTGAATAGCTAGGATTACAGGTGTGAGCCACTGGTGCCTGGCAAAAACCTCTTTTTTAATCCTGAAAGTTCCAAATTAAGTTGTAAGTCAATAAAATGGTCTTTAAGTGTAAAAGAAAACTTCTTTGAACAAAAATAAAGCAAAAAAATTTAGGTAAAAGGAGAAATAAAATAGGATACTCCTAGGTTAATTACTGTTTTTTTTTGTTCTATTATGCAGAAATACTTCAATTAATCAGAATGCACAGGTCCTGAGGTGTTCTGGGTTATGTAGTGGTTGAATTTTACCACTATTGTTTCCTCAAGATTTGTTACTAAAAAATAATTTCAAATACACTCAGGCTACTTTCTTTGCCAGTGAGATCAACAGTGTCCATTGGTTTTGTTTTTATATTTTCTTTTGGTGGTACTGAAGGTTGGAGTCAGGGCTTGCACTCCTAAGCAGATACTCTACCTTTTGAGCCAGGCACTGGCCCTGAACAAAATGAATTTCAGAGATAGTGCCCAGGCCCTGAGTTCAAGCCCCAGGACTAGCACAAAAAGAAAAAAGTAGAAGAAGGAGAAAGAGGAGGAGGAGGAGGAGGAAGTGGAGGAGGAGGAGGAGGAGGAGGAGAAAGATCCAAAAGTATATGAGCATAAGATAATCTCTAATTTTCACAGTGGTGAAGGATTTTTGATCACCAGGTACAATTTTAGTGTTCCCCAAAGAAATCTTTGCCCCCCAAGTTAGACTTCTTTGTGGCTACAACATTCATTCAGCTCAGCGCAGGGCTAGGCTGAGTCAGAACCTTTTAAATATCTCCAAGTCTTCAACATCGTGTTTCTTGAGGTGTAAGTCTAATTGTCATGGGCAACCTCCCTGTTTTTCCCTATGTCCTTCTGTCTCTCTCGCTTCAAGGCCATTCTTCAAAGGAAAGACACTGCCTTTATGCTGTCAGGCCTAGCACCAAACCTTTCCCTTTTCCACCTGGCTGAGCAAGGCCTTTACCCCTAGGCCTCTGATTGTAATTCTTCTTGTCTTTGTTTTTCTTGAGCTAAACAGAGGCTGTAATGTAAAACAGTAGTAGTTGAATCAACTAAATTCCTTTCTCTTCATTACCACCACCTCAGTACTTATGAGGTCCTAGGACCAACGTCTTCGGGAAGGAAATTGGTAAAGGAATAGCTGGTGGGAGCTGAACAGTCTGAAAAGAGGATGCTTGTGGGTTTGGCCTCCTCCTATCAGAGCGATTCCTGGCTGCTGTTTTATGCAATTACTGGCTTTGATTTAAAAAAAACCAATGATAACCCATAAGATGCTATATTGGAAGTGAACTTTGTTGGGGGCTGGGGAGGGGGGAAGATAGGGGGGAGTGAGGAAGGTGGGGGAGGGAAGGGATAGTGGGAGAACAACAAAGGAGGGAGTAACAATTCTTGATAAGAAATGTACTCATCACCTTACTCATGTAACTGTAACCCCTCTGAACAGCATCTTTACAAGAAAATAATTTTTTTTTTAAAAAAAAGGTAGATGAAATTTCCCAATTCAACCCTGAAGAGTCTTTAGCTCTGGGGAGCAAAGCTTGTGCATTTGGGGGAAGCTGGTGATGATGTCATCTGGCTAAAAAAATAAAGGGAAATTGCTAGCTAATTGCCTTTAATCAAGCCACGCCCCCTCTCCACTGCCCCCCTAACCTTGACCAGCCCTCTACAACATTGTACCCAGTCCCTCAGTTCCCTCGTGTAGTTTCCAGGCTATTCTTCAATCCCCCAGCCTTTGAGAGGTTTTATTAACATGACTTCTTTTCTCTGGCTGCTCACTGGCAAGCCAGTAACTGTCTACTGCCGTTTTTCATAGTGTGTGAGTTTTAGACTTTCATCACTTGAAGACTAAAACCCATGGCAATGATCCTTACACCCCAAATTCACAGCAGACCCTGGCTTGTCCAGTTGATGGCATGAGGAGGATGGAACTGGAACTGGAAGTGCAGCCTGGCTTCCCCTGCCTGACACAGAGGAGAGGCCTGGCCCCATCAGCAGTTACCCAACTTTGCAAGAGACACGCACCACAGCCCAATAGGCATTTAGTGGTAACAATTCTCATTTGCATACAATTTGAAGAGTGACATGCCATGTTTTTGTATCTAAAGAACTCATTCTTCAGCATAATTATATTCATTAATGTTATATATCTTTTACATACCATCAAACACCGTTACTGAAATCATTGGCACTAACCAAGCTTTAGAATCTTTTAAAGGCTGTTTAAAATATGCTACTGAGGAATTTAGACATCATAAATAAAAGAAAGACATCTAGAAGAGCCACATTGTGGTAATGATATATATATATATATTTTAAGAAGACAAAAAAGAATGTATTTCCTACACATTAAGGGTAATCTATTATTTAATTTTGTATTGCTGGTACTTAGAAGAGAACTGCCAATCCATGTATGTTATTTAGTTGAAAAATGAATATAAACTTGATTCACATTCCTCTATTTTCACAAAGTGAAGAATGTAATTTGCCCATTGCTATGAAAGTACAGATGCACATAACTCACTCCTTAGAGCAGGAACAAAATAGAACACTAATAAACAAGTAAAGAAAACCATTATCTCCTAACAAAGAAGAGTGCTGTGTTCTAACCAGACAATTCTTTCAGCATCACCAAAGCACAAAAGTTTAAACTGGGTGCTGGTGGCTCACATCTATAATCCTAGCTACTCAGAAGGCTGAGATCTAGGATCATGGTTTGAATTCAATCTGGGAAAAAAGTCCATGATATTCTCAACTCCAATCAACCACTAAGAAGCCAGAAGTAGAGGTGTGGCTCAAGTGGCTGTGCAAATGCCTTGAATGAAAAAGCTAAGTGAGAGCAAGGCCCTGAGTTCAAGCTCCAGGACCACTACTAGAAAAAAAGAAGAAAAGCACAAGCATTTAATGGAAAGAACCATCTGTGAGATAGGATCAGTTTCCAGTACTCTTCTTGGCTGGCAGGTCATTTCACTTCCTGGACCTTGGCTGCCTGACCTGTAAATGAGGGGCAGGGCCAGGTGACCTTCCAAGTCTTTTACCTCTGTGACCATCTGCTATCCAGTTGGACAGCTCCTTCAGTGTACATCACAGCCCACGGCCCACATGTTCATGACTGTTGGATGACATCTAGTTGGCTTGGGGTGTTATACATGTAATGCAAAGGGTGTGTAGGATGAGATGGTATACAAACTCTATGATGCCACAGTCCTGAGACAGAAAAAGAGGACCATTTGAAATCAGGAAATTAAACATGCAAGACTCATCACCCAGGATGAACTCTACGCAGAACTTTCCTTTGGGTTTGTTTTGACTTGGTGGGTACATTCTTTTCTTCTTGGAAGATGAAAGGTCTGGGTCTGATTGAATCCCTCGCAATTAACTGGGAATGAAAGCTGCTCATTGTGCAGAGCAAGCTAATTGGAAGCCTTGCTTGCTTGCTTTTCGGTATCAGCTAGAGGAGACTTGGACACACTCTTGGTTTTCTGTGGTTACACAAAGAGTTGTTTTAGCTTTAATTATCGACCTTATCTCCTAGAAGGAGGATGAAGTTGAAGGAAGAAAGCTCTCTGAGAATAACAACTATATACACAAGCCCATGTATATTAGTAAGACATACCCACCTTTTACTCCTTACAATAGCCAAACCAAAGCTTGGCTTAGGCATAACCTAAAATATGTAAGTATGGAATCACTTTTTGTTTTTTTAAAGAGTTGGTGGCTCACGCCTGTAATACTAGCTATTCAGGAGGCTGAGATATGAGGATCCAGGTTCAAAGCCAGCCCAGGCAGGAAAGTCTGTGAAACTCATCTCCAATAAACCACCAGAAAACCAGAGTATTCATTTCTCTAGCCAAGTGAAGCAACTAATATCATTTCAAAATCAATATAAATAATCAATTCAACATGATAGCAGCTTTAAAGTTTTTAGAAGTTTTCCAGTCAATTTCATTTCATCTAACTTGAATCAAAGGATTTCTTTAAGGTAGGCACCAAGGACTCAAGTCTATAATCCTAGATATCTGGGAGTTTGAGATATGAGGATCATGGTTTAAAGGCAGCCTAAAAACAGAAAAGTCTGTGGGATTCTTGTCTCTAATTAACTAGCAAAAAGTCAGAAGTTGAAAGTGTGGCTCAAGTGGTAGAACACTAGCCTTGAGTAGTAAAAGCAACATGGGAGTGAAAGGCCCAGATTCAAGCTCCACTAGCAGTACTATAAAAAATCAAATAACAAATAAGTTCTAGAGTAGTCATAGTGTAAGCAAGGATGTCTGATCTGGCTTCAAAGAATAACAAGCAGAAATGTTGAAGCAGAAAGAAAAGCCAGCCCAGAAACCATTACCACCTAGCAGCTCTATGGCTACAGAGGCCAGGAGATGCTGAGCGAGGATTACATTAGTGGAAAATTCAATACAAAACCTTACCTCCCACTGGGCATTTTTTAAAATGCTATCTTTTTTCATAGGGTAAAAGTGAAAATGAGAGTTAACGTCTAAAAAGGAGGAAGGCCAGCATAGCACAGAGCAGAAATGTCCCAGTGGCATCACAGCCCCTTGTGTGACCACAGAAGGACACTTTGGGCTATCACAGAAACTCTGAGGGAAGACTTGTTGGAGGAAACAAGAAGAAAGTCAGGATGAAAGCAGGGGCTGAGAGATCAGGTAAGGGGGAGGGGGATGGAAAGGAGGGGGCTGGGCAGACACTCAATGTAGATAAACAATTCTAAGAGAACCCCAAGTTATAGGGGGAACATGAAATAAAGAAGGCACAGAAGAAGGGCTACATCTACTTCTGGAATTTTCTGAAATAAAGTACAAAACCCAATATGCAGTGCAGCCACATGACCAAATCTGTATGTGCATTTACTTTTTTGGAGATATGTGGGTAGGGGAAGGAGGGAGGCAGTGTTTTGAACTCAGGGCTTGGGTATTATCCCTGAGCTTTTGCACTCAAGGCTAGTGCTCTACCACTTGAGCCACATGCGCATGCATGCATGCACGTGTGTGTGTGTGTGTGTGTGTGTGTGTGTGAAACTGGAGATAAGAATCTCAGATACAGAGCTGGGAAGGTGGCTCAGTGGTAGAATGTTTGCATTCATGAGGTCCTGGGTTTGATTCCTCAGCACCACATAAGCAGAAAAAAAAGCCGGAAGTGGTGCTGTGGCTCAAGTAGTAGAGTGCTAGCCTTGAGCTAAAAAGCTGAGGAACAGTGGTGCCCAGACAGAGTTCAGGCCCCACAACCAAGAAAAAAAAAGAATTGCAGGTACTTCCTTGCTGGGCTGACTTTAGATCCCAGCCTCCTTGAATAGCTAGTCCCTGGCTGTGCATTTACATTTATGCTTTAACAATTCAAGGATCTCTCACAACCCAGGATTTGCCATGCAAAACCTGCTTTGCAAAGTACTGGGTTCAAAAATAACATGCCAGAGGCCAAGGTTCCCCAAACACAGCACAGGAAAGGCCAAGGTACTTAGAAGAGAAAAATGACTTAACTTTTGCAAACTTTTAGGCAAAGAGCCTTTGAATTGGGGTGACCCAGATCAGAGGCAACTGTGGGGACTAATATCCAAAACTGTTTGGCAGTAAAATTCAGGAAACCAAAATTTTGGTAACTGATGAGCTAGTTCTTGATATTTTTCCCCTAATGTAAATTCTAGTGTGTGGCTTAAAGTGCAAACAGAAAACATTTAATAATCATTGTATTAAACTGCCTACATGACTCTAAGTAAGTTATTAAACTAGATGAACTTCAAGCATTCATCCAATCCAATCTGCAACTTATAATGTTAACTAGTGTAACACTGAGACTGGCATGACCTTTCTCTAACCCAGTTAGAGAAAGTTAAAAGACACATAATATATATCACATATATATATATATATATATATATATATATATATATATATATAAATCAAGCTGGGCACTGGTGGCTCACACCTAGCTACTCATGAGTCTGACCTTGATGATTGCAGTTTAAAGCCAGTCCACACAGGGAAGTCTATGAGACTCATCTCCAATGAACCACCAAAAAGCTGGAAGTAGAGCTATGGTTCAAGTGATAAAGCACCAGTTTTAAGCAAAAATAACGAAGGAACAGTTTCTAGGCCCTGAGTTCAAGCCTCAGTACTGGCACAAAAAAATCAAGAGAGAGAGAGAGAGAAAGAGAGTGTGTGAGAGAGATCAAGAGAGTGAGAGAGCAAGAGAGAGAGAAATAGAGAGAGGGAGAGAAAGAGAGAGAGAGAGAGAGAGATCCTGACAGTATCTGCAAACTTCAGGGAGTCAAATTTCGACAACCTTTCAAAAAAAAGTGATTATATCTTTAGGAAACCAGAAAATAAATTCAAAGATGAGACACAACACAATGTCATAGAGAGAAATACCACTTCAGGCTGATAAAGAAGGTAGCTAGAAAGGTCTACGGCACTAGCAATTAAGTAAAATGCAGTGTACTGGAACATATGATATCCAGCATTCTACAAAATCAGAATCTCCTTTAGCCTGCACATGTATTAAAAATGTATGACCTAATGGCTGATGTTGTCATGATTACTCTGGGGTGTTACACGATCCTCAGAATCATGTGGAAAAATTAAGTGGTATGCACTGTGCCCTGACAGAAGTATTTAATTAAATTCTCAATCTCACATCCTCCCTCCTTGCCTGTCATGCTAGGTGTCAGAATTTATTTCACCTGGTTTACTCTACCTTTTTATTTCTTATGCCCTACCGCCTTCAACTCTCCTTTATACACTATCACACACACACACACACACACACAGAGTCTGAGTCATAAGGAAAGGCATCACACACTGACCCACAGCTTGTGTCCTTTGACCTATGAGAGTTCTCTGGAGTTAGGAGAGGCCATCCCCCATCCCCCCCGCTGCTCACACACACACTTTCAGTTCCAAATAATGACCATGACTTTAGTCCTTACCATGAACACCTAATGTCTCCTGTCACTCCAAAGCTTTAACATTCTTTCATTCAGCAGGAAAATCTAGCATGTTTGAACAAGTAATGAATGTGTGACAGTGGTCCTTCCATGCTGATGGCTTCTCTTACCACCCAATTAGGATTGTAAAATCACAACCTGTTATATGGTACGCCCTGTGGACTGTAGTTCTCTCAAGATGAAGGCCACATTTTCTACATAAGGTCCCTGTTGATGTGTATCGTGTTTCCCTAAATATTAAAAACTAAAATCTCACTGAAGAGAGAGTTCCATGTTTTTGTGTGCAGTCTACAATTTTATCACTTTTTCCAGTCTGGTAAATTTTGTTATCTCTATAGAGTCATTTGATCTCCACCACAAACATAAACGCAACAGACCCTTCTGCAAAAACGAACCAAAACCCCCGACCTCAGCCTCTTGCATTTAGGTCCTTGCACCTGAACCTCTGAACTTGACCCTCTACCCTTGACCCTCTGCACTTGGCCCCTTGACCTTGACCCCTGCATTTGATCCCTTGCACTTGGCCCCCTGCATTGACCCAATGCAATTGGCTCTCTGCACTTAACCCTTTGCACTTGACTCATTGCATTTTTCCCTTGCTCTTGGCCTCTTGCACTTGACCCTTGCACTGTCTCTCTGCACTCTTCCCCTTACACTTGACCTGACCCCCTGCACTTGAACCCCTACACTTGACCCCCTTGTACTGTCCGCTCTGCCCAAGACAACCAGGGATCTGCTTTCTGTTATCATCTTACCTTTTCCAGCATTTTTTGATTCTTTAAAAACAATGTTTATATTAACTATACAAAATGAAGAATTTTGTTGTGATATTTCCATACATGCATGAAGCCTACATTTTTAGTTAATTAGTAATTTTTCAAGTATTCCTAGGAAATTAATTTAAAGCATTTTTTTGTAGGAGTGTGTTTAAATCAACTGTCAGTCGTCCTCAGATTTCGTTTGCCAAGTGTCTGTGTAACATTAGCTTTTACATGTTTACTCAGTTGAATAACTTTCATGAATGAAAATTAACACTCTTCTTTTACACATAACCAGATCCTATCAAATGTAACTCAGATGGGCTAATTTACTACAGATGTTTTCATAAGTCTACATGTTAATACTTACCCATGCGAAATTATTTATTAGAGACTGAATTTTAAAGGAGAAAAGAAACTAGTTATCAAGAATTCCACAAATGTTGAGCAAAAGTTCCCAAGTATTACTTCTTTTTCATGCAAAGATTTTCCCCACTCTCAACTAATTAGCTTTCACATAAATTGTGTGCATTGTAAGGGAACTTGTGGGGACAGTATTCTTTTGTGGGGGCAGTATTCTTTCTTTAAGTTGAGTGTAGAATTTAGAAAGCTGCTGATTGCACTTTCTCTATGGCTGTTGACTGAATGCATTTCCCTTCTCCAAAGGCAGACAGCACACATCAAATGGATTTGTTATGCAACATGATGGAGCCAATTGCTTATGTCAGGATTCTAAATTTCTTTTGAAGTGTAGGTGGTATCTCTGTAGTTAATTGAAATACAAATTAATTCTCATTTTCTTTTTTCCAACTACTCCACCACAGTGAGTTGTCTTTTTCCCCTCCATGACTGATATCAAAGACACTCTCTGAATTAATATCTTACTGTCATTTTCTCCAATAATTTAATTGAACTAATCTGTAACCTTCTCCAATTGTGTGCAGTTATTATAGGAACTGATAAAGAAGCTCTTATCATTGAAAACAAACTGTTGTGTGCCTCTTAGACTCACATCATGCAGTTTTAAACAAAACAAAGTTACATATCTTAGACATGGTCATCTTAAGATCTGAACCTTCCTACTGAACTAGAGATCTTTTTAGCCCCAAGTGACAAACTTGAAAATAGCTGATAGATCAAGAACTGATATTTATCCTGGGTCTTATCAAAAGAATGAACCCAGTCTATTTCCTTGATAACAACACTTTAGTACCTACCCAGTTCTGAACACATATTTACATATATAAAATGTATATATTTTAAATATTTATACATGCATCTAACCTGCACATCTCTGAAATTGCACTTATATACTAAGGCCACCACTACTTTTTTTTTTTGTAAATTTTTTTTGGGGTCTGGTTGTGGGGCCTGAACTCTGGGCCTGGGCGCTGTCGCTCAGCTCCTCAGCTCAAGACTAGCACTCTACCACTTGAGCCACAGCACCACTTCCAGCTTTTTTCTTTTTGCTTATGTGGTGCGGAGGAATTGAACCCCGGGCCTCATGCATGCAAGGCAAGTGCTCTACCACTGAGCCACCTTCCCAGTCCCAAGCCACCACTACTTTGTACATGCATCTTTTCTTCAAATTGCTAATACTTGGGCTGGAGTTGTGGCTCAAGTAGTAGTGTGCCAGTCAAGTAAGCATAAAGGCTTTGAGTTCAAACTCAATACTAGCAAAAAAATTGGAAGAATAAAAAGATAAGCAAAGATCCAATTTCTGGTACTCATGCACTCTACAGGACTGTTCACAATCTCAACCTCTGTTAATGAGGTTTCATGTATGTACTGGATTTGTGTGAAGCAAGAGATTTTCTTTTTGTATCAATTGCCTCCTGACACTTTCTTAATGATATACAAAGTACAACTACATAGGAATTAATATAATTGGCACCTGGATTTAAAAACTGGTAAAAGGCTCATTGTAATCTTCAACAGTCAACAATGGTTCATCATATTGTCTAATCAACAGTTACTAAATAATTGTCATAAATATGACCACAATCATTCGTTTGAGAAAATAATGAAAAGAAAGAGGCATTCCAGAACAGGAAAGTACATGCTAATATCAACCAAATGATAGAAAATTAAATCCAGCAATACATATAAAGGATTGTATATCACAACCACATTCAATTATGCCCAGGAACACACATTGATTTGATATCTATTTCATAAGCATTCCCTCAAGAAAGAGAACCAAGAAGTTGTATGTGTATACATAGAAAAATATTCATCACAAGGAATGGTTTCAGTGATTATGGAAACCCATAAGTCCAAATCTGCAGTGTAAACCAAGCAGACCAGAGACCCAGAAGGGCTAATGATAGTTATTGTACTTCCTAGACTGGTGCTCTAACACTTGCCTCCAGCCCTGCTTTTTTTAACTGGTTATTTTCGAGATGGAATACTGCAGACTTTTTATTTGCCTGGATCATATCATGATCCTTAGGATCTCTGCCTACTGAGTACCTACGATTACAGGTGTGAGGCACCAGCCCCCTACAAGGAATGGATTTATTTTAATAATAGACTTTTGTGAATTCTTTAGGATTTTCTGTATGTAAGATGATCTTACTTGAAAACAGGGATTTGCAGTCATATTTCAGAACTTCACAACATGGCAAGCTAAGAGTGACTGCCTCATTGCTTGAGCACCGTAGGGTACACATATAAACTAAAGTGCTATTTGTCACCAGGGGATGAAATGGCATGGGACCACAATCACATATGTGACCTATTTGTGGATGAATCATTGTTACAGGGATAATAAGTGTCTTTCTTTCCAATATGGATGTCCTTCATAGCATTTTCTTACCTCATTTACTTTGTTAGACTAGAATTGGTAGGAGCAGGCATCTTCATTGAGTTCATGCTTTGAGAAGGAAAGCATACAATTTTTCAGGATTAAGTTTCCTGTGTGAATTTTGCATAGTAGTGCATGCATGCATGTGGACATGTGTGTGTGTGTGTGTGTGTGTGCATGCGTGCACATGTGTGCATGCATGTGTGTACTGGGGCACTGTCCCTTAGCTTCTTCACTCAAAGCTGGTGCTCTACCACTTGATTTACTCCTGGCTTTTTCTTAGATAATTGGAAATAAAAACTCTCATGGACTTTGCTGCCTGGGCTGGCTTCAAACCATGATCCTCAAATCTCTGCTTCCTGAGTAGAAATTCAGGTATGAGCCACCAAATACGGTGCAGATGGTCTTTTACCAAGTTGTAAAGGGATCCTTCTATTTCTCTTGTTTCTTTTGTATTTAATCATGAAAGGACATTAGATTTGTCAACTATGGTATTTTTTCCATATATTGAGATGACCTGGTGGGTTTCCTCTTTTCTTCTATATCTCTGATAATACATTGATCAATACTTGGATATTGAAATGGTTCATTTTAATTCATTAATTTGAAAGGTGTTTAGACGAGAATCACATTTAAACTGGAAAACGTGGAGTAAATAAATTGCCCTCTATAAAGTGGATGAGCCTCAACTAGTCAATTAAGAGCCTAAATAGGACAAATGACCTACTTCTTAGAGCTAAAGGTCATTTTCTTGCATGCTGTTTGACATCATTCACGCAGACCCTTCTCCAACCCTCGTACTGCCAAAATAAGTAAAAAAGTAAAATAAAATAAATGAGTTCATTTTCAAAAATCAATAAACAAATATCAACTGTGTTTCTATAAACTCTGAGCAATCCAAAAATGACTTTGAGGAAATAATTTCATATAAAGATATAAAAAATAATTTATAAAACAAAAACTGTGGGACATAACCCAGTTGATAGAGTGCCTGCCTATCAAGCACCAAGTCCTGAGTTCAAACCCCAATACTGCCTAAAACAACCCCTACAGAGCATCATCTTAAAAAAAATCTGAAAAAAGTAAAGTAAGTAAATAGAAAGCCATCTTGTGTTTATAGTCTTAATATTGTTTTAATGCAATAATTCTTCCAATGTAATGCTATCCCTATTCAAAATCATTGCCACCACTGGGTACCAGGTACTCTTGCCTGTAATCTCAGAAGGCTGAGATCAAGGATCATTGTTCAAAGTGAGTCTGGGAAGACAAATATGAAATATTCTTTCTTTTTTCTTTCTTTTATGCCAGTCCTGGTGCTTGAACTCAAGGCCTGGGCTCTGTCCCTTAGCCTCTCTGTGCTCAAGGCTAGCACTCTACCACTTGAGCCATAGTTCCAACTTCCAGCTTTTTAGTGATTAATTGGAGATAGGAATATCATGGAGTTTCCTGACCAGGCTGTTTGCAGGTGTGAGCCACCAGCGCCTGGTTTATGAGAGCCTCTTATTTTCAATTAACCAGGAAAATGACAGGCTGGAGGCATGGCTCAAATTGTAGAGAAGAAGCCAAGCAAGTACACTGCACATGGAGCAAGTTTATGGTGGATAAAAAATATAAAAATTTTAGCTTCCCATTTTTTGCAGAAATTATAAACCAATCCTCTAGTTATCATGAATATACATAGGGAATTTACAACGGCAAATCACTCTTGAATTGAAGGGTAAAGATAAAGACTCATACTTTCGGATTCAAAACTTACTACAAAGTTACAGGAATCAATATAGTATGGTATTGGCTTAAGTAGAGACAAAACAAAATTCAATAGAATTGACAATCCAGAAATAAACCTACACATTTATGATAAACTGATTTTCTATAAGGGTACCAAGAAAATTCAATGGAAAAAGAACATTCTAGTCAATTAAACACATATCTCCAGGACAAGTAGATATTCCTATGCAAAGGAATAAAAATATATTCTCTAGACAACAGAAAATCTATGGTCACAAAAATACTATAAAGGAATGATCATAGTTACATAATTCCTAATAGCAAACAGGCAGAATAACCCAAACATCCATCACTGGTTAATGAATAAACAAATGTGATATGTTCATTCACTGGAATATTAGCTGTTAGAAGGAATAAAATACTAATATTGGACAACTACATGAATGAACCAAGTCAACATGCTAATACAACTGCATGGTAAAATTCTGAACTGATCTCTGGTTAACTTCAGAACAGATACTCTAAATGATATTTACTTACATGAACTCCAAGAAATGAAAACAATAGGATTTTTTTGTTACTTTGTGTTTTATTTTCTCCTTTGTCATTTTTTTGTTTGTTCTTGGTACCTTTCCTCTTGAATGTAAGTTTATCTTTTGGGGAGGGTAAGAGGAGAGCACAGAAATGGAAGAACAAAGGGTGAACAAATGCAGCAGCCATACTCACTAGACACTATGTTGAAAATGAACTATAGAACTTGGTGGAGCGGGGAAAGGTCAGGAGGCAAAAGCTGGGAGAAAATGAGAGAAGAGTGACACTGTTCAAGAAGAAATGTACTCATTACCTGACTCATATAACTGTAACCCCTCTGTACATCACCTTTACAATAAAAATAAAAGATTAAAAACCCCAACATATTCCACTGTATTCTCCAAAAAACCCTAAGAGGAACTCCAGGTTATGTATTGAAATGCTTTTCTTACCACATAACTAGTGTGGCTTCAACACCCACCCCCTCACTACACACACCTTGCTCCTTCCTGGGGCTCTTCCTGTCTGGCCTTTCCTTGCCTATGCAGTTTTGAGGCCCCTCTTTACACCCCACTTTGTCCACTCTGAGCTCTTAGCTTTCTCTGCTTGTCTTGCTGCACCCCCTTCAAGTTTGTACACAGTCCCCTGCCCCTGTCTGGGAAACACCTGCCTACTCTGCATCCCAGGACATCAACTCATCCGTTAGCCCTCAGCTCAGGAGTCCATTTCCCAACTTTCTGGCCAGGTCACAATTCCCCATTGCACATTCTCATGGCACTATTTGTTTCTGTCCTGACACAAGTCTCAGTGATAGTGACACATTTACTTGTATGGCTGTAAAAATTACTGAAGCTGTCTGATTCTCTCTATTTCATTTCCCATTTGGCTTAGAGCAATATATATATATATATATATATATCTGTGCAATGAATCCATGTACTGAAATCTGTTCTTTTCCCTTCACACATGTACTAACTAGCACTTATCAAGATAATTTCAATGTACATTTCATGTAAAATGCTAGACTCTACCATACAAAGCAACTACATGTTACTTTTATTAGAGATATATGCAGAATCTCAGTGATCACAAAGACCCTGATTTTGAGACACTGTCCTAGAAGAGAGAGGCTTAAGAGTTGGGTAGAGAGGCATGTATTAAGAGGGCAAGGTGTTTTGGTAAAGGTTGGAAAAAGCAAGAGCTGCTAAGTAAAAGTTCCAAACTACTGGGCACCAAAGGCTCATACCTATAATCCTAGTTTCTCAGGAGGCTGAGAGCTGAAGATTGCAGTTCAAAGGCAGCTTGGACAGGAAAATCTGTGAGAGTCTTCTTTCTAATTAACCACCAAAAAGCCAAAAGTAGAGCCCAAGTGGTAGATCACCAATTTTGAGTAGAAAAAGCCAAAGGACAGTTATGTGGGAATTTGAGCTGTGAGACACAGAGAAGCCACACTTTTAAGCGGTAAAATTGGGAGTCTTTATTAAAATGCTAGTGTCTGCAATTGGGCTCATGTCCCCCAAAACTTGCAGCCCAGAATGCAGCTTATCTAGGCCAAAAACACGTATGATGTGAGGAATTAGACCTAACAAAAGTGTTTTACATAAGTAAAGCAAGCCAGGTAAGGAACAGGCCCTGAGTTCAAGCATTAGTACTGGCACACACACACACACACACACACACACACACACACACACACACACACACACACACACACTTCCAAACCTTTGAGAGTATTCATGCTTTTAGTGGCACCTAATTCCATTTTTTCTTGAATAAACACAATCTGAATGTTTCCTCCAAGCAAGCATTGTCTTAGACTTACGCCAATTATTATGTTTTATGGAATTTTCATAATAACCCTGAGAGACAAAAATGATTAACCCAGATTTATAGATGTAGTTCAGAAAAGTTAGGTAACTAGTACAAGGTAACACAGCTAGCATAGAACAGAACAAGATCTCTGACCCAGATCAACAGTTGCAGGCGAGGAAATCTTTCATTAATAAGTTATACATGCTTGAAAATAGAAGATATACAAGCCGGGCACTGGTGGCTCATGCCTGTAATCCTAGCTACTCAAGAGGCTGAGATCTGAGGATCACAGTTCAAAGCCAGCCCAGGAAGGAAAAGTCCATGAGATTCTTATCTCCAATAAATCACCAGAAAACCAGAAGTGGTGCTGTGGCTCAAGTAGTAGAGAGCTAGCCTTGAGCTGAAGAGCTGAGGGACAGCACCAAGGCCCAGAGTTCAAGCCCTACAACTGACCACCAAAAAAAAAGGAAAGAAAACAGAAGATATACAAAGGAGGTTTCATCCATTCAGAACCTTTGGATATTGAATGAAGCTGTGCATTTAACAATCTCTGGAGTTACTTGGCACCTCCTTCAGACCAGTTGACTGCACCTGCCTGAATCATACCATCACTCTGTAGAAGGTTATTATCAACCATTTTGCAGTTATTAGGTATGCCAGGCATGGTGGTTTAGATGTTTAATCTCAGAGCTTGAGAAGCAAGAGCAGAAGCGTCTAGAGTTCAAGGTCAACCTGGTACATATGAAAAAATGGTGGCTCCTGCCTGTAACTCTACCTATCCAGGAGGCAGTGATAGAGAGGATCAAGACAAAAAGTTAGCCAGGCCATTCCAGGCTAGCCAAGACAAAAAGTTAGCAAGATGCAGATTTTCAATCAGTGAGCTGTCATCCCAGCTACATGGGAAGCATAAATAGCAGGATGGATGTCCAGGCAAGCCCAGGCAAAGAAAGTGAGGCTCTATCAAAACATAACTAAAGCTAAGTGGGTTTGAGAGTGTGGATCCAGTGCTATGGCTTTTTAGCAAGTGTGAGTCCCTGAGTTAATAAGAAAAGAGGACATCTGACTAGCCCTATGTCATTACGAAACTGTTCAATTCTGAAAAACAAATCTCTAAAGCAAGTATTTTTAATTCCACTTTTTCAGGTTTCCTGGATTATTTTTGTTTACAGCCAAGAGACAGATGGCAGGAACCCCCATACCCTCCTCACATCTCATCAGCTCCAACTTCATTCATTCATTCATTCATCCAACGATCTTATCACCCTAAACTCCTCAACAATGCCCCAAATCGCCTGGTTATTTCAGACATCCATGCCTTTGGAAGTATACCTACCTGAGCACCCTGAGAAAGAGAATGTCCTGTGTGCCATGGGGCTAGCCAAAATTCAAGGAATCTGTTTCATCATCATCATCATCATCATTATGTAGTTGCACAAAGGGGTTGCATTTCCTTGTAGGGTATGAGTACAATGCTTCTTGGTCAATATTACTCCTCCCTTCAAAGGAATCTACTTTTAAAGGATTTATGTGAATGTGCAGGTTCTGCAGAAAGCAGTTACCCCTACGTCTCCCTCAGACTCCATCTCTGGAGTTTTAGATCTTCACAGCCTAGGCTGACTTCCTCAAATATCTCTGTGCAATAGGGAGTCAGCATCCTTTTAATCTGCTTAGACTCTGGAAAAGAACTGGAATCAAAACAAATATTGTGTGTAATTGCATTAGATAGTTCCATTTAGGGAAAAAAAGGTAAAATATGGCCAGGTGCTAGTAACTCAGTACCTAGTCAGGAAGCTGAGATCTGGAGATTGTGGTTTGAAGTAAACCCAAGCAGGAAAATCTGTAGGGTTCATTATCACCAACTAACCAGTCAAAAGCCAGATGTGGAGGTGTTGCTCCAGTGGCAGTTCACTAGCTAACCTTGAGTGAAAAAGCTAATGCCCTAAATTCAAAAGCTACTAATGGCACGCACACACACACACACACACACACACACACACACACACACACACACTCACACACATATTGAAATATGAAAAAGTGAACTTCTTGTGAAGCTCATGGGCTGACTCCAGCGTTGACTACAGAAAAGCAAGAGCTGCTGTTCTTCGTCTGCTGCTAGCTGCTGAAGCTTTCCAGGGGATGGTTTTAAAGGATTCCAGCACACATAATGAAAAGATTACATATACATCACACGTGTGTGGTATATGCCATTGTGTGTACATGAGTTTGTGTGTTTGACAAATGGACATTGAGTTTGTGTGATAAAATTTGTTTTGGCAGCACTGAAGGTTGACTTTGGCCTCACATTTGCTAGACAGGTGCTCTACCACTTGAGTCACACCTCCAGCCCTAACTGACTTAGCTATTTTTCAGATGTTTCACATTCTTCTTTTTTGCCCAGGTGGCCCCAAAGCAATCAATCTTGGCCTCCTGAGTAATCAGAATAACAGACCAGACCCTCTATACCTGGCTCAGTTTTAAGAGGTTGGGGATGCAACTCAGTAATGGAATGCTTGCTGAACAAGCACAGGACACAGGTTTGAGCCCTGACACTGAAAGTAAATGAAGAAAGAAAAGAAAAGAAAGAAGATAGGAGAGGGGGGAGGAGGAGAGGAGAAAGGAGAAAAAGGGAAGGGAAGAGAGAGGAGAGGAGGGGGAAAGGGAGAGGGAAAGGAAGAAAAGGAAAAGAGAAAGGGTAAAAGAGAGGAGAGAAGGGGAAAGGGAAGGAAGGTGAAAGGGAAATGGAGAGGGAAGTGAAGAAATATTTTTAAAATGCTCATTCCTATGATTTAATTGCCAGTAAGACTGACATTCTTTCCTGGTAATACATTTAATAATATAAATACAAATCATCTCCATATTGTTTCTTGACAGTTGAGAGTAACATTTGCTAAGCTGTATAGATGCTTATTCTAACATAAATGATGACTTAATGGTGGGGTGCTGCTAACTGGTTGATATAAACTTGCAGTATGTGATCTTCTGGTCCCCTCTATAGTCTGGCTGGAGTTACTGAATTGTGGGTCTGTCATTTTGGGTGATGAACTTCTCTGCCCAACAGAACCGCCCACCCCACTCCCTGCTGGGCCCACCTGTCTGAGGGGAGAGACTCTGAGCTGAAGCTTGGAGGTGGAGAAAGAAGAGATAAGGAGCTAAGGGAAGCTCTGTAGGCACCTTTCCCCCCTTCCCCACTTTGGAAGCATTAATTAAGCTTTCTCCCACTGTGCTCATGGCTCAGAACCCCCACCGAGGGCTGTCAACTGGAAATTAGGTACCTCTTTTTATGGCTCAGGTTTCCTTTTAAATCTAAGCATCTTTGTGGCTCATAATCTGAATGGAAGAAATTTGATGATTCATATTATGACCCACAGTTTTGGCTTTTTAAAACTATCGTTGTTGTTGTCTTGTTTGTTTGTTGTTGTTGCTTTTTCCTAACACAAGCCTTCCTTCAGCAGAGCAGTGTTGGAAGATGAGCAAATGGCCTCTTCATCTTCCCAGTGATCTTTTGAGACAACGCAGGAAAGGAAAGCAGTATGGTGACTCCTCTCAATTCAGCCCCAATGAAGCAGCTGTGAACAGCCTGACCTGGCACCCTTCCCTGCACAAGCCCTTCTCCTCTCTTGCACTTTGCCTGTGCATTTTCCCATCTCATGCTTCTTCTACCTACCCTCTCACCTAGCTGGGATCACAGGCATGTGTTACCATACTCAACTTATTTTGTTGAGGTGACAATCTTGCTAACTTTATACCTGGGCTGTCCTCAAACCTTGAACTTTCCATTTTCCAATTCCCCAGTAGCTTTGATCACAGATTTGAAACTGTGTCAGTCAGCCAGCCTCAGGTGCCATCTCTAGGGGAGAAGACAAGAAATGCTACTTCCCATAAACCACAGGATTGATCAACAGAGTACTGCCTGCCAAGCATTCTGACTGAAGCAGACAGGCAGGCAGCAAGGGAAGGCTTCTTTCTTGGCCTCACTCATGCCTTTAAAGGAAGAGCCCGTTAAAGAAGACATTCATATGCAGTTTGCTTTCAATCCAGATGAATTTTTTTTTATCACATGAAATAATGACCTCCTGAAGTCCCACATTCCAGTCAGATACGATGCCTGCATTTTAATTTTGTTCTTGTCTTATTACTAGGGCCATTTGGGGAGAGGCACAGGACTGTGTAGCCATCTGATGCACTGACTGCAAGTCACTACTGTCTTTAGGTCTTACCAAAAAGCAAAAGCCCTAATCTAAAAGACTGATGATTCCTGCTCTGGGTTTGCACAAAGTAATAACAATGAAAATCCCATAATGTACTGGTATGTTATAAAGAGCTCAGATCAGACCGGGTTGTCAGTATAGAACCATTGAAACCACTTAATATTGTTGAATATTGGCCTGACCCAGGACAACTTTTCTGACTGGGTTGATAACATCTACCATATAAGATCGCTGTAAGATTGTAGAAAGACCAGCCAGTCTGCTGTGGAGTTGGCACTCAATAACTGAGCACCATTCGGCTCACATATGTAATCCTAGCCACTCAAGACAGCTAAGATCTGAGGATCAAGATTTAAAGCCAGCCTGGGCTTTAAAGCCAGCCTGAGACTTTCTTTTGTGTGTGGGGGGTGGCGGGGGTGGCGTGTCAATCATGGGGCTTGAACTCAGGGCCTGGGCGCTGTTGCTGAGCTCTTTTGCTCAAGGCTAGTACTCTATTTTGAGTTACAGTACCAATCCTAGGCCTCATCTCCAATTAATCACCAAAAAGCCAGAAACTGAGCTATAGCTCTAGTAGCCTTAAGCTGAAAAAGCTCAGGGACAACACAAAGGCCTTGACTTCAAGTCCAGGACTAAAACTGAATTTTTTTAAAGCTTTATAGAGTATGAAGCATCCTGCACATATCTGAGAATAATATGAGCTATATAAACACATGAGCAACTGGCCCCCACTTCAAATTCACGTGAAGAAGTCTTCAGGTACAAGGAGCCAGGAGGTGACAGTCTAGGGCCTGGCCTGTACTCAAGATATTTCAAAGCTAACTTAAAATTTTATCATTGAAGTCATGAATATAGAAGATTTAAAACAAATGAGTTGCCAGCATATAAAGGAGTATTCTTATACAATCAAAGGAATGAAAAAAAATATCCAGCTACATGGGTGGTAAAGAAAGGAAGAATCACTGTTCAAGACCAGCTTGGGCAAAAAATTAGCAACATATCATCTCAACAAAGAAGCCAAACATGTCGGTACCCACCTATCATCCAGTTATGTGAAAGGTATTCATAGAGGACTGAGATCCAAGCCAACCTAGGCAAAAATGTGAAACCCTACCTAAAAAATAAAAGCAAAAACACTGGAGGCATGGCTCAAATGGTATAGCACTTGTCTGGCAAGTACTAGACCTGGAGTTCAAACCTCACTACTGCAAAGACAAATGAAAAACCAAACCAGAAACAAGGAAAATAGAAACTTTATGGTCATTTTTACCAGAAATAGAACCTTTAGCATATAAATCAGAATTTTAGAATTATTGCTTATTAAGGTTAACATTTTGAGTTTGGCTTAATTATAAGTAAGTGTGTTCAATATGCTTTTCCTATATCTGTTATTTATTTTTTGTTTTAAAATAACAAAAGCCAGCTCAAAATGCAGGTGGTTTGTCCTTCAAATTGCTGATTGTTTTAATTATAAAATTAACCCAGTGATTAACTCTATTTTTGAAATTTTGAAGAGCCTGTCATGACACCAGTGATAAATGTGAGCGAACAGGAAATCAATGAAAGTTTCATATACATTTCATCCAGATACGTCTCCTCTGATAACTCTCAGGGGAAAAAAATGAAAGCCTTCATTTGACAACTTTCAAGGTGTAAAACCCACCACAACAGCTGATCTCAAGCTATGAACAATTTACCTCCAAACTATCTTCATATTTAACCTGAGCCCTAACCCTATCCCCATGACTTCCAGCATGCATAGGTTCTTGCTATTAGAAAGGACATAGCCCGCTGCTAGTGGCTTAAGCCTGTAAGCCTAACTACTCAGACATAAGATAGTCTGAGAGATGAAGGACTGTGGTTTGAAGCTAGCTCAGTCAGAAAAGTCTGAGAAAAATAAACAGCAAAAACACATGCTGGTATCATGGTTAAGTGGTAGAGTGCCAGCTAAGCAAGCAAGCCCAGCAAGCAAGCTAAGAAAGAATGAGGTTCTGAGTTCAAATACTGGTATCAGAAAAGAGAGAAAGAAAGAAAAGTCAGAAGGAAGGCATATTTCTAGCTGGGTATCAAACTACTGTTTATTCTTCCTTTCCTGAAATTCTTTTCCTTTCTGACCTTGAAAATATCAGCCAAATGTCAAGGGCAACACAAACTCTGACACCTCCAATCACTGCTGCCCACCAAAGTACCACTTACTGTCCATATCTGTCTTTGTATCTTTCCCTTTTTCTGTGTTTCTCTTTAGCTCTTTCTCTCCTTCCCCTTTGTGCTTCTATCTATCCTTCTGCATGTCTGCCTCTTTCCTCTCCCTGCCATATATAGCTCAGTATCTCTGCCTCTCCTTCCCCTGATCACTTCTTTACTGTCACATCTTGAGATTCATCTAAAGGCACATTAGGAGTCATTTTTTCATGTCTGTCTTGGCTCAATACTGGAAACTTAGACCAAAATCTAAGTCTTATCCAACTATAACTACACACACTTGAAAATTCATGTCTTTTTAGTTATCCTATCTTTTTCATTGATGCAGTCATTAAATAGTAATGGGTGGTCTAAGTAACTTAAAGCTTGACTCTAACTGTTTATACCATTTTGTTGCAAAAGAAAATCAGGTTAGCTATACTGCTGGCTACTTTTACATAAAATTTCAATTCCTAGAAAATTGTGATTGATTTTGGCCAAAATGGAGTTCAAGGTCATTTGTATTATGTGCCACACCAAAAAAAAAGATATCAGAGACATTAATTCCTGTTACAAATAAACAATATCAGATAGATAATACTTCCATTTGTAGGCTATGCCATTTCTTGGAATTCTAACGATATCTTGATTTTATATAAAGCATTAAGTCATCATTTGCTACAGATTTTAATAATAGTGACTTTATAGTTTATGTATGTTTAAGTCAAAAAGGGTCTCTGTGTGTCACATATATTTTATATAGCATACAAAGTTATATTTTATTTACCTGTTAAGCCATTGAATTTCATTTATGTTAAACATTACCTATTATATAATGAATTACAATTTTAATGGATAGTAAGTTGATTTTTAATATGATGTTTCATAAGGCTTTTTAGAGGGACAAAGAATATGATCTCCCTGCTTAGATAATGTCATGGAAGTAGAAAACTGAAAGAGGGAGTAAACATACACAATCACATAGCAGAGATGCATTAAAAAATTCACACTGTTCACGACCAACAAAAAAAAATTCACACTGTAGGGGCTGGGAAGGTGGCTCAGTGGTAGAATGCTTGCCTTGCATGCACAAGGCCCTTGGTTCAATTCCTCAGCACCACATATGCAAAAAAAGCCAGAAGCGGCGCTGTGGCTCAAGTGGTAGAGCACTAGCCTTGAGCTGAAGAGCTGAGGGACAGTGCTCTGGTCCAGAGTTCAGGCCCCACAACCACCACCAACAACAAAATTCATACTATGGCCCAAGTGATAGAAAAATGAAGATTCCTGGAATAATTAAATTTCTGAAAGTGGTGATAATGTTATACGCTTTAACTAAACTGAAGCCCAATAATTTACTGAATCTGAGAGAATGATGGAGAAGAAGAAAGTACTGGCATCATCTTTTATAGACTTCTCATTTTCCTTATTTCAGGAAATGAGAGCCCAGAAAAGTTGAGTGACTTGCCCAGCGTTGTTTTGCGTACTACACTGGTAATGCCTCTGATGATGAGGAAGAGAGCACTTCCCTCTTCTGGACAAGACCCAAGCAGGTGGGTGGTGTACTCATAGTCCTTCCCTGCCTCGAGGCTTATTTCAGTGCCAGGAGGGAGTTAGCTCTCCCATAATGTCTGCCAAATAGTCAATGGATAGGGGGTCTGGTCTGGATAGGGGATAAGGTCTGGAAGAGGCAAATCTACTCACCAGAGCTGTGGACATCACTCTGGTCGAGAAGAAGTGAGGCGAGGCGTGGGGTGCCAGAGGAGCTAAAGGACAGTACTTTATCTTTCAGTTAAGATCACAGATCACATAGAACACATACAAGGTTATATGCATGTGTGTATACATATAAATATAAGTGTATATGTATATCAACATATTGTCTAAAGTATGGTATTCACATGGGAGGATTGCAATGGTGTAACTCTTTTGAATAACTAACACACAGTTTACCATAATAAATACCAGGAAGCTGAAACATGTGATGTTAGGAAGGGGAAAGACTAAAGAGAGACAGGACAAGGAATGGAGAGAAAAAGCCTGGGCCAATAAAATCAAAACATTCAAGGAATATATGTGAAAGTAGAACAAGGTAAATCAAGCTGTTGGAGTGGAGGAACAGAATAGGAGAGATTAATGGAAGGGCAGACATTGATCAAGATGTATTGTAATCATAAGTTGATATGTTGGATTGGAACCTATTTGTACAATTACTTAAATGAAGTTTAAACTATCTTTTTTCGAGAGATCCACAAAAGGACTTGGCAATTCTTGGTTCATATAACTTCATGTGTTTTAATGAAATAGTTTCAGAGGCTTTTCTGGTACATTTGCTAAGCAAATTATGCACAATTGATCTTTCAGAAGAACACATTTGATGGTTCTCTATACATACAGGTGCTGGCAAGGTTTGCATAAATGCAACCATGATAATAACAACTCCTCTCATTTATTCATGTTTTATTACATGCACAGCACAAAGTCTCCACCTTTAATATCAAGAACAATTCATGTCTCCACATTAAGCACTACTTTTCTTTTTCCTATTGCAAATAAGGAAACTGAGGTACAGGACAAAAGGAAGAACTTGCAACTTTCTTGGAGCTGAGAGGCTCAAGACTCAATTGAAGTTTTTTTTTTTCTAATTGTAAAGCCAATTATCTAAATCATTCTTTTGAGAAAGTGCAGAATTCACATCTAACATTCTTTTTGCCCTTTCCTGTTGAAAATGGAGCTTTGACTTTGAAAGAGACTTAGTAAGAAACAATATAAATATCTCATATCAGGTGAGGAATGACTAGGGAATAAATTCAGAAACACAGAGAACCTCAAAAAGCTGATAAACCTTTAGAAAAAAAACACTCCAGAAATAACTCTTGGCCACCACATATTTCTGAAGTGTGAAATCGCAACCCATTGCCAGATCCTCTGAACAAAATCTGTGAACAGCAAAGGACATAGTCTGGTAGGAGTTCTTCCTCCACTCAAGCTATACTGAGCTGCAGAAAATTCTGGCTGAAATGCTTCCTTCTTCCAAAAGGCAGCAGCTGGCCTCTGGTATAAAAAGCAAATTGAGGAATAAAATTCACGCTCTTCAAAATGTGGGAACATCAGTGATTTTTTTCCACCAGCACTACTTTCTTCTAAAGCTGAAAACCAAGGAGGCAAATACTGACTTAAAACAAACTTTTCAATTTATTTTTTGTCAATTTTCTTGGTAAAATGTTGTGCTTCTGGTGTTATACAGAGTTAGTATGTTGCACATATATACTGCCCTTCTATCTATCTTCCAAGACTGATCTGGAGATAAAATCTTTAACTCAATTCAATTTAAATGTAATTTAACTAAAAAAAAACACTCTAAAGTTGTGAGGGTGTCTCATAAAGATGTTACTGGCAAAATGAGTCAGAACTCAGTATCTAATATTGCATATTATTATTTGCCCAAAATTTAAATTGGTATGACTCTACAATTAGAGTTTTTTTGGTTTTTTTTGTCGGTCATGGGGCTTGAACTCTGGGCTTGGGCGCTGTCCTTGCACTCTTCAGCTCAAGGCAAGCACTCTATCACTTGAGCCACAGTGCCACTTCTGGTTTTCTAGTGGTTTAGTGGAGGTAAGAGTCTCACGGATTTTCCTGCCCAGGCTGGCTTTGAACCAAGATCCTCAGATCTCAGCCTCCTGAGTAGCTAGGATTATAGGTATGTGCCACTGGCACCCAGCTTAGAGATATTTTTATATAACAGAAACCACCTTTTTTAGCTTGACTGAGTTGTTCCACAATGGCCCACAATACTGTATTCCACACATACAGCAAAATACACAGTATAAATTTACGCAATTTTTGTACATTTACATTAAATTTTTGTAGTATTAGTTAAAAATAGTTATGGAGCCAAGCTGGAACTAGTTGATATACCCAGCCCTGAATATGGCTAAAAGAAGAAACTAAGGATGCAATATTTCTGTGATTGACAATAGTTTAAATTTTAGCCCTAGAAAGAAATAACTACAAAATGGACTCAATAACATATCTTAGTAGGGGCCTGAAGATAGTATCACTTTATGCACAGCAATTCTGTTTATATTTCCTTTTCTTTATATGAGATAGATTACATTTCAGCTTTCTGATGTTAAAATATTCCACTGTTGATAAAGATGGTATATTTTCAGTCTTGTGCTTTCTATCCATTTATCAAGCTTTCACTCAACTCAAGCATAATTTCCAGGGAATTTGCTGACTTTTGTCAAATAAGGTTGTACATTCAATTCACTGACCTCCAAGCACAAGACCTTAAGAATAGCAGGAAGCTGAGAATGAGAAACTTTTCCAGTTAGGAACAGTATGTGCTTGGGAATCCAGCCTCTCTTTTCCAGTAAAAAATGACCGAGGTCCTTAGTAGGATTCAAGTTTACAACTGTCTTCCTCCTGAGCATTTGTAAGTGGAAGTGTCAAACCTTTGAGAAATTGAAGTTCTTTGGACTCAGTCTGTTTCCTAGTCTGAAAAATAGCTAGGCTTTGTAAATCTACTCACTAAGATGATTGGGTTTGGAGTAGAGATACTGGGGGTACCTTCACCTATAATGTCAGGTTGATAGTTATTTTCTGTTCCTCCTCACTTCTCCCATACCTCTTCCATGTCCCCTTAAATGTTAACTCACAAACCTCTGTGCATTTCCGTCTTCTCTTCCATACCACTTTCCAGAAAAAAAAAAAAAAAGCAGGCCTAACAAAATGAAATGAGCTGGCAGAGAAAAAAGGCCTTTGTTGTTCAGATTGCCAAATGCTGGGTTGCAGTCTGAATTATTTTAGATTGTTTTGTATTGCACC
Source organism: Dipodomys ordii (assembly GCF_000151885.1). Lineage (NCBI taxonomy): Eukaryota > Metazoa > Chordata > Mammalia > Rodentia > Heteromyidae > Dipodomys > Dipodomys ordii. The sequence continues at coordinate 3,678,990 of NW_012267356.1, read as the reverse complement.
TCCTCATTTCAGGAAAATATTACTGCTTGAGAAGCCTGGGCATATTCTGATTATTTTCTAAGAATTAGTCAAGCTATCACCAAACTAATAGTTAACAGTAGTTGCATGTCTGGAAGAATCAAACAAATTTTCAAGTGCTATTTAGACACTGGGAGAATCCGACTGTTTACAGAGATACATTTGGTGGCTCACACCTGTAATCCTAGCTACTCAGGAGGCTACGATCTTAGGATCATGGTCCAAAGCTGGCCCAGATAGGGAAGTCTATAAGACTCTTATCTCCAATTAACTAAAGCCAAAAGTAGAGGTATGGTTCAAATAATAGAGAACCAGCTTTGAGAAAAAGCTGATAAAACCCAGGCCCTGAGTTCAAGCCTCAGCATACAAACAAAAACACAAAATGAATTTCTGATACTTTGTCTATCTTACTTTTTAATCCTCCAAGTATTCTACCAGCTCCCAAGATTCCCAAGTTGTCTCACATACCTCTTCCAATAACCATTCTAAAATTTATAACTTTTAATACCTATTACCTTAATTATCTCTTCTATTTCATATAATGTACATATCAGACTTTATCTCTAAAAAGTTTTTATCTTAAGTTAAAAATGTCCAAAATAGTACTAGATTATTCCATTTTATAATGTATTTCCTTAGAAACAATCTTTGTGATTTCTTAGAAGTATTTTTTAAATATACTTATGAACCCCAAGATAAGTATTCAAATGTTTTTTGTTTTTTTTCCTTTCATGCAATTGCTTCTAACATATTTATAAGATGATTTCTATGTTGCTTTGTATGTCCCTCCCCCACGGTATAACCCATGCTTTCACTGCATGTGATGTTGGTATAATTTGTGGAGGGGAAGGGAAAAAACAAATCGTTTAACTAGGGATACAGGTAGACCCATTGCAACAATGAGACGTATAAGTCATTATGTCGAAAAATGAACTTTACAACTTTGGTGGGGGGGGGAGGATGGGGGGAGTATGAGAAGGGATGGGAAGGGGAAACAAAGAGGAGGCAACAATGCTTGATAAGAAATGTACTCGTTATCTTGCCCATGTAATTGTAACTCCTCTGTATGGTATTCTCACAATAAAAAAATATATATATATATATACTTAAGAAGTACCAAAGTGGCAATAATAGTATAATGATTGAAAAATAAATTATCAAAATTCTAATATATTATGATTAAAATCATTTGCTAAAATATGGCTGGCTACCATAGTAGTACTGGCTACAACAGAGTACTGATAAGTAATTAATGACTGGATTTTTTTGTGAGGAGAAGCCATGGTTTATACAGACTATTGAGTTCTATAAATAACTTTCCATCAAACCCACAATTTTAGTGGGAAGATTCTTTGAAATTTTGGTAATCAGTTTAAGCAAGTTGGTATTTGCTAGTTTAAAATTGCTTACTATACTGTTTAAAGCACTGATTACTTTATTTTTATTATTAAATTAAAATATATCTTATCAGTAGATTCACATATCTTTAATAATATTTCTAAAATAATTAGCTTTAGGGAACAGCAAAATGAACTTTTTAGTCAATCTCAACTATTTTCTTATACTAAGAAACTACCTGAAGGAAGCAAACTCAACTGGGAACATTGCTGAATAGAAATCTCAACACACATACATGCACACAGCATACTAATCTGATCAGTTCACTGATGATGGATACAAATTTCTTGGTGGACCTGAATACTGATCATGATATAGCAGAAATTAAACATGATAGTGAGAGTCAGGAAGAATTTAATTTTAATATTGCTTCTAACTCATTGAATGCCAATCAACCAGAAGATGATAAAATCCTAATTTGCTTGACAACCCTTAAGAGTCCCAATGCCAGTCCCTTATCATGTAACAAAATCTACCCATCTACCCAACCCAGCAGTCTTGACATAGGAGGATTAGGCCCCATTATTTCATTCATTTTTAAAATATGCTTTCCTTTTATAGCCAAGGATTAAGTTAATCCCTTCCTCCATTATTCATGAGGTTTAGTTTTCCTTCATATTATGGGATTTTTCACTGCTGCACAAGATCTTCCTCAGTGTCCCTTGTGATTAACCCAATTCACTTCATTTCTCTATTTACTCAATGTCTTCTAACTTTCAGGGACTGTGTCCAGCTCTGAGGATTTAGAGGGCCTTGAGGGCAGGCCTTCTATTCTCATTCTCTGGTAGCCTAGTGGACCAGATCAGAACCACTGACTAGAGGGAATATCAGTAATTCATGGAAAACACATAAGGAGTTAAGGTTATTTTGCCAATCCAGGGACTTGCTCCCAAGTCATCCATGAGGATGATAATAACTTAGTCCAAAAGAGAAGATGCTAGAGGCAAACCCTGTTACTCTACCCCAAAGATAGATAGTACCTTAAAAGGAACACATAACCCATTTCTTTTCATACTAGTCATTACAAAATTAATAAAAACACATTTAAATAATGTAAAAATGGAGGAAAAGTAAAGCACTCAGAATCTAACCATTCTGATCCATTCCTTCTTTACTAATCTTTATATTTTTGTTGGTCATTGGGCTTGAACTCTGGGTCTGGGCACTGTCCCTCAGCTCTTCAGCTCAAGGCAAGGTCTCTACCACTTAAGCTACAGCACCATCTCCAGTTTTCTGATGGTTAATTGGAGATAAGAGTCTCTCAGACTTTCCTTCCCAGGCAGGCTTTGAACCTCAATCCTCAGATCTCAGCCTCCTGAGTAGCTAGGATTACATGTGTGAGCCACCGGTGCCCAGCCCTTCCCAATCTTTCAAGCTTATAGTGGCATCATCAGTAAGGGGTTTTGACTACCTTGGAATCAATTTCCTATGGAGAATCACATCAGAATAAAATATTGCTTCAAGATATCAGAATAAAAAGCACCAGTGAATCCTCAATCCTCAATCCTCACCTGTCATCCCATAATAATCAGCTCTCTGCTCAAACATTTTCATACTTTCAGTGAGATTTCTGTATGAAACTTCTGCATAGTCTTCAAATCCCAATTATTTGTTCACTCTTCTTTGTTCATACACAGTTGTGGGAGATCCTTTCTTCTCTTTATTATGTTCATTCATTTTCTAAGTCTCAGACTAACACATGGCACTGATTTTTTCCTTTAAAATTACATAGATTTCAGCAGAAGAATGGTAGCATGCTTTATCACAATGGAAAATCAAAGTCAGGTTGAGAGTAAACACTAAGGGGTACTGTTCAGCCTCATCTTTCTTTGGACAAAAAGTACAATGCCTTCTTTCTTCCTAGTAGCAACTTCTTTAATTTCAGTGCTTTCCTTATTACAGTGATAGCTATCTGGAGATCTTTGTTTACTAGTTTATAAGGATAATAATAGAAGAACCCTGGAAGAGAATGAATCTGGCCAGAAAGCGATGCAGAAGACATGTAGAAAGGAAAAGTCTTTTAATGAAAATCAAATTACCTACTTAAGAATTAAAGGTTGTTCTCAGGCCTGTTCTTGTGCCAGTACCAAGCTATTTTTATTACTACAGCTTTGTAATAGAGTTTGAAGCCTGGAATTGATATTCCTCAAGCACTGTTCTTCTTGCTAAGGATTGTTTTTGCTAGTCGGGGTCTTCTGCTATTCCATATGAATTTTTGGATTTTCTTCTTTTTTAATATATATTTTTTATTGTAAAGATACTGTACAGAGGGGTTGCAGTTACATGAGTAATGAGTACATTTCCTATTGAGCATTGTTACCCCCTCCTTTGTTTTTCCCCTACCATCCCTTCCTCCCCATCTCCCCAACCCCTCCCTCCTCCCTATAACAACCTCCCCAGCCCAAGGTTGTAAAGTTCATTTTCAACATAGTGTCTTGTACATCTCATTGTTACAATGGGTCAACCTGTATCCCTATTTAAGCATTTTGTTTTTTCCCTTCCCCTCCCCGAATTAGAGAAGTGTATATGGTTTGCATATACACTTTCTAAGTTCTGTTTTGATTTCTTTTCTCAGGTTTTCAAAGTTTTCATCATAGAGGTCCTTCACTTCTTTGGTTAAGTTAATTCCTAGGTATCTGATTTTTTGTGGGGCTATTACAAATGGAGTTCCTTTCCTGATTTCAGCCACCCTCTTCTCATTGTTGAGATACAGAAAAGCCATTGATTTTTGAGGGTTAATTTTATGCCCTGCTACTTTGCCAAAGTTTTGAATCAGCTTGAGTAATTTGGGAATGGAGTCCATGGGATTCTTTAAATACAAGATCATGTCATTTTTGGATTGCTTCTTCTACATCATTGAAGAATGTTGTTGGGATTTTGATGGGTATTCAATTGAATTTGTAGATAGATTTGGGCAGTATTGCCATTTTTACAATGTTAATCCTTCCAATCCAGGAGCATGAGAGCTTTATCCATTTCCTTACCTCTGCTTTAATTTCAACCTATAGCCACCTAATCTTTGATAAGGGAGCCCAAAACACAGTATGGAAGAAAGACAGCATTTTCAACAAATGATGTTGGCAGAATTGGCTATACACATGCAGACAACTGAAATTAGCTCCTTATGCATCATCCTGCACCAGAATCAATTCCAAATGGATCATAGACCTCAATTTAAGACCAGACACTTTGAAAATATTACAGGAAGGAATAGGAGAAACTCTAGGGCTCCTTGGCACAGGTAGAAATTTCCTAAGTAAAGATTCAGAATCAAAACAAATCAAAAAAAGACTAGATAAATGGGATTGCATCAAAATGAAGAGTTTCTGCATGAAAAATAACATAGCAAGAAAGCCCACAGAGCTGGGCGCCGGTGGCTCACACCTGTAATCCTAGCTACTCAGGAGGCTGAGATTTGAGGAAAGTCCATGAGACTCTTATCTCCAATAAACCATTAGAAAACCGGAAGTGGCACTGTGGCTCAAGCAGTAGAGTGCTCGCCTGGAGCTGAAGAGTGCAGGGACAGCGCCCAAGCCCAGAATTCCAGCCCCACGACTGACCAAAAAACAAAAGCCCACAGAATCTGAGATCTTTACTAGCCATGCATCAGATAAGGGCCTTATCTAAAATATACTCAGAACTCACAGAGGTAAACTTCTCAAATCCTCAAGGAAACAACAACCTAATTGATAAATGGGCTAAAGAGTTAAAGAGAGACTTGAAAAGATGTTCAACATTTCTGGCCATAAAAGAAGTGCAAATCAAAATACCTCAGCCCAGTTAGAATGGCCATTAGCAGAAAACTAACAATAACAGATGCTGGTAGGGATGTAGCCAAAAGGAAATGCTACTACACTATTTGTGGGAATGTAAACTTTTCAACCACTCTGGAAAGCGGTAAGGAGCTTCCTTAAAAGACTAAACATGGAGCTTCTCTATGACCTACCAAACCCACTACTGGCATTTAGCCAAATAAACCAGGCCACACGAAAGCCATCAGTATAACCACGTTCATTGCCGCATTGTTTACCATAGCTAAAATATAGAATCAACCCAGATGCCCCTCAGTGGACTAATGGATGGATTGAGAAGATTATATATATATATATATATATATATATATATGAATTCTATGCTATACTTTGGTGAAAAAGAATGACATTGCCCCATTAGTAAGGAAATGAAAAGATATGGAAAAAAATTATACTACGTGAAGTAAGCCACAACCAAAGAAACATACTCTGCATGGTTTGTTGTAATAATTAGAATGTGCCTATAAATCTACAGGTAAACCCAATGGATAGTAAAAGACAAATAATTATTCTTAGACATGATTAACTAAACAATATTCTAAATATTCACACAGTGAGACCAAGGGAGGATATTCTTAGGAGAGGATCACAAGGTCTCAATAACTATGTGCATATGAGCACATAAAATTATGCTTACTGACATGAACTCCAAGAAATGGAAGTAAGAGAGTTTTTAAAATTGTACTCTTTGTGGGTCTCTTTTTACCTTTTTCATTGGTTTATTTCCTTTTGTCACTGTATTTGATTTCTGTACCCTTTGCCTTGTATATAAGTCTATCTGACTTGGGGAGGGGAACAGGAAGCAAAGAAATGATGGGATAAAAGGTGAACCAATTCAGCAGTGATATTTACTAAACACTATGTTGGAAATAAATTATATAACTTGTGGGGGGGGGAGGGGAAAACAGAATGAGAGAGTAGGTGATACCTGACTTATGTAACTGTAACCCTTCTGTTCATCACCTTTACAATAAAATTTGAAATAAAATTAAAGATTATTGCAGAGTGCTGGAGGCTCATGCCTATAATCCTAACTACTCATGGGGCTGAGATAAGTATCATGATTCAAAGTCAGTCCAAGCAAGAAACTCCATGAGATTCTTAATTAACCACAAAAAAGCCAAAGTGGAGCTGTGGCTCAAGCAGTGCAGCCTTGAGCACAAAAGCTCAGAGAGAGCACCCAGGCCCTAGGTTTAAGCCCCAAAACTGGCAAAATGAAATAAAGCTTGTTATTCTCTAGAATCCACAGCCTCCCAAGTGATTTGGAATCCAATGCTATCTCTCAAAAGTGCTGTTTGATTTCATAAGTATCATCTACATTCATATCTTTTCTTTTTCTCCCTAGAAACACACCTACTTATTTGTTTGTATCCCATCACTGGACTTAACCTCAGTACTGCTCTTCTGTGGTTCGACTCCTAATGGCCTTTCCCGATTTTCTTCTAGGGGAGAACTTCCTTGCTTGATCTGATGACAGAACTATCTTAGATGCCAAGAAAGATATTATTCTCAGCAATGACAACAACATCATCCTCCTACAGAGGTTTAAGGATGAACTTGTTTTCAAAGGAATGAAGTAGGGGATAAAACATTTGGAAAAGAAAGGAAATAGTTCTAGAGCACTTGTCAAGTCCAGAAAACAAAAAAGCCCCCCCCCCCCAAATCTAGGTGCCAATAATATGGAAAAGACCAACCACAAATTTCCTGCCCAGGCAGTAAAGTCCATGAGACTCTTATCCCAGAATACCAGAAGTGGTAATGTGGCTCAAGTGGTAGAGTGTAAGCCTTGCGCTAAAGAGCTCAGGGACAGAGCCCAGGCCCAGAGTTCAAGACCCACGACCGGCAAAAAAAAAAAAAAAGAAAGAAAGAAAACCAACTGAGCAAACAAAATAGTACAGTATAGTCATTATACAGAAAAAAAAATAAAGCACAGTAAAAGGACAGAGAAATCAGAATGCTCTGGTGAAGAGTAGTTAAAAAAAAAACCCTCTCTAGGGGCTGGGAAGGTGGCTCAGTGGTAGAGCACTTACCTTGCATGCATGAGGCCCTGGGTTCAATTCCTCAGCACCACATAAGCAAAAAGAAAAAA
>NW_012267356.1:3654653-3667988 GCF_000151885.1 Dipodomys ordii | reverse complement strand
GGGATGGGAAGGGTAAACAAAGGAGGAGGCTGCAATGCTTGGTAAGAAATGTACGCATTATCCTGCCCATGCAATTGTAACCCCTCTGTACAGTTTGTTCACAAATAAAATTAAATTAAATTAAAAAAAAAAGAGCTTGCCAGAACATTTTTTTTGTGATGGGTGATGGTTAATAGTTGTTTTTAAATTTTGAAGCAGTTCAGGTTTATTATAGAGATTTTTCAAAAAATTACAAAGCATCGATGGCTCACACCTGTAATCCTAGCTACTCAGGAGGCAGAGATCTGAGGATCACGGTTCAAAGCCAGCCGGAGCAGGAAAGTCTGAGAGACTCATCTCCAATTAACCATCAGAAAAATTGGAAGTGTTGCTGTGGCCTCAAGTGGTAGAGCACTTGCCTTGAGCTGAAGAGCTGAGGGACAGTACCCAGGCCCAGAGTTCAAGCCCCACAACCAACAAAAAAATAAAAAAATACAAAGCAGTAAAAATATAAGGAAAAATTGGACTTTAAAAACCTAATAGTTGAATAATAAAGCGAATTCATCAAAACCACATAATCAAAGTGTATACAAACATGTTGTATACATAGTGTGTTATACACATGTGTACATATACATGTGTATACAGTCTCCCTTTTTACATAAACAGCAGCATATTATACAAATCTTAAAAACTAAAACGTACTAATTTAGATCCACTACCATGAATTAGAGATAGACTCAGACACTCATATATATCATGGTCAGTATTTAAAGTTTTAGTGTATTTTCAGAGTTGTTAGATCACAGCATTATCGTTGTTGTGTTGCCATTATCATTTTGGCCCTGCAAACCACAGTGTATGCTCTCCAAATGAATTGTTCTCTGCAGTAACACGAGTCAGAACCATGGACAGCAACAACCTCCCCGCCCTCAAAATGACTCACTCTTTCCAAGCAGTAGCTTCATTTCAATCTCTACACCTCTTCCTTTCAAATCTGACCCTATAGATGAAGTTTAAAAAGATCCACAGGATAGCTCTTCAAAATATTAGCCATTTTTACTTAAACATATGTTTGCCACATTGTGAAGCCATGCAGCCAACATGGCCCTTTAATTTGCAGAATAAAACACAGGGATGGGGATAGGGAATTCCAAGCTCTGTATTCAGATTGAGTTTATCTTTCTTCCCATGATCACTCTGCTTTAAAAATGGTGTGGGAAACCATCCAGTTGTGATTATCATTCTGTTAATTGTGCAATCCCTGCTGTACAGGCTGTGAGGAATATGAAGATGTGACTTGTGCCCCCCAATATGTTACAGATCCTCTGGAGGGTAAGACAAACTGTTTATAAATAAATACTCATTTTTTTCATGATTGTACATCGCCATGTTATGAACAACAACAGTAACTATTGACAGAGTAGGACAGATTATAAGTGCTCCAGAGGAGAGAGGAAACCTGCAGGTTGGTAAAACTGAGATACTTCCTGGAACAGATTATATTGGAGTGAGGTTTTAAAAGAATGGAAAATAGACAAGCACACATTGGGGTGGGGTTATCTCTGTAGAGTAAGAGAGTAAGAGTCCAGTTCCCAGTCTGTAATGGAAGAGTCCAGTTCGCAGTCATTGGACACAGCTCTCCTATAACCCCAGTCCCAGGTTCTGAAGTCAGGGGAGGGTTTGGGGATCCTGATGAACTGAGAAAGCAAACTCCTCTCCAAGTAACCTAGGGCAAGGCAATATTAGGTGTAATGATGAATTTTACTGGGGAATAAAGTCTGGAGATTTGCTGGGCATTAGTGTTCACTCCTGTAATCCCGCTACTCAGGAGGCTGTGAACTGAAGAGTGTGGTTTGAAGTCAGTTCAGGCAGGAAAGGTTATAAGACTCTTATATCCAATTAACCACCAAAAACCCAATGGTAGAGCTATATGGCTCAAGTAGTAGAGTGCTTGCCTTGAGAAAAAAAAGCTAAGCGACAGTGCCTAGCCCTGAGATCAAGTCCCTATATTCTCCCTGACACCTCTCTCTCACACACACACACAAACATACACAACATAATCCAAAACACCTAAAGATCAGTGAAAAGGGCAGTATCAGGACTTAGGGCTTAGAACAAGGTATGGAGATATAATCAAGAGGCAAATTAAGAAATGTAAATCAACATTAGAAATCAGTCTGGATTAAGGAATTATTTGAGGAGGCTGAAATAATCCAGATATAGTTTGAAAGGCAATTCTAGAGAAAAGAGCTAGAGATAGCTTGAGAACAGGTGAGGATATTAGGGGTCCACAGGTTTAAGAAAAGGGTAAAATAAGGCTGTGGCAGGCAAAAGAGATTTATAAAAATTTTAAACTTAGATTATATTATAAATTATATTATAAAATACACCTGGAATTGGCCACTGAGTAGATATCTGGAAAAAAATAAGGAGCAACAATCCTTTAATTGATTTGATGCTCTGAAGACAGATTGAGGGTGCTATTGTTAAGGAAGGCCATGGAGAAAACTTGACTGGTCATCTGATTTTTCTTATGTTGAATTTGACCTCTAGCCAACTTAATTAGTTCAATCAAAGACATAGTGGTAGAACTCCGCATAAATCAGGAACGAGGTCTAGTCTCATTTTTCTCAGACTAGGTTATTAATAATCAGAAAATCTGCTAAATTTTTATTTAGTCCCCCATTTTGAGTGGGGTAGATAACATGATATACAATTTATTTAGATGTTTTTCTAAACAAATTCTACCTCTACAGGAAGACAACTCTATGTATTTGGAATTGTTGAAATAATGTCTCCAGACCAGATGATAAATCACGTAAAGTCCATCATTCAACTCCACCTATGAAGGCTATGGAGATGCAGTTTCATTTGTTGATGATAAGCAAATAAAATTAAATGCTTCATCCTAGGGTAATGATGATACCTTTGTATGTGGATATATTCTTTGAGTCAGATGAAGTGAAAAACTTTCTCCTTCCACTCTGTCTAGCAATACTCCCTTTTCTCATCTATTAGCCTAACATAGTAATACAAAGACATTTTATTGCTGCATGGAGAAATCTTTATGTCAGAAACTTGGCATTTAAATCATACCTTTCTCCCAAGAAGCCAAAAAGCAGCTTATAAGCTAGTATTCCATCACATCATCACAGTGGGTCTGGAAATAAAATCAAGGTCTTTGTCCCTCCAGGAAACTTACCTCCGCAAGACCCTAGGGGCCAGCTGCCAGATACAGGAGGAAAATCTAAGAAAGAGAAAAACACTTACCTTTACAGGAAAGATTAACTCCAGACTGCACAGCATTATGAAAAAGTGAGAGAAGACTAGCTAGTAGACCCTGACTGATTTAGTGTAATTCTTTGTTCCCAACCACAGACAGAGGGAGGTTAAACAGATGGACCCCATCCAACTAGTTAGAGTAAAATAAAAATCCCTCTTGTTACAGAATTCTGACACAGGAAATCTTTCTGATTTCCAAACATCCAATAGCCTGATAAACTATTCACATTAGTGTATGCTTTATATAATTAAGATGACAATTTAAAAGTTCTCTCTATAAGTGGAATATCAATACTCAACTTACATAAATATACAAATAGAGGTTGAGTCTAAACTCCATATTTTCCTATTTTAGTGTTTTGGCAGTGCCAGTGTTTGAATTCAGGGCCTCTTGCTAGCTAAGTAGGTACTCTACCACTTAAGCCATACCTACAGCTATGGCTATAGGCTCAATGTTCCATTTCCTGAATATAAGAAAATGCTTTCTAACCAACAGCTTATTCACCCATATGTTTTATACTCTGTACCAGCTTACTCATTCAAAGCCAACACAGCCTATTGTTTAACTCTTAAATACTAGCTCTTCCTAGTCATTAGTATCATGACCAGGAAGTTATACCATTTAGTCCTTTGTGAGACTGCAAAGAGGCCTAGACTTACAGTTGTTTATCAAAGACACTCCACATGTTACTTATGCTCCTTGCCTGACAAAAATGTCATCATCAATTGTGATTTGCATCCTTCTATAAGGTGTGTATTTGGGTTTATGTGTGCTAGGTGTGCAAACTACTAAAATTCTTCTACATTAGACTTGGCTTTGTACTCAGCAAGCACAGGGAACATTTAGAATAACCACCAGCTAGCTAATAATGAAGTAATAAGAAGGAAGAATCTTATTAAAAACTACACGGCACCAAATATTTCAAGAAAACGAGTAACCTAAATTGGCAAAGATATGATGCCAGTCAAAGAATGTGCATTGCCTAGGCAAACTAGGCAATCAAAGTGCAAATAGAAACCCCAATAGCACTTATTCTATGCCCCCAACAATCTCCAAGATGCGGGGATGGGGAGCAAGAGTCCATAGATAAAACAAAGAGGCAATTGTTTGATCAACGGTGATGATTGCAATACAGTGAGGAATGGCACCTAACACACGGGGGAAAAGCATGCAATTGAGCCTAATGCTATTGATTATAGTGCAAAGAAAGGTGGGCTCATAGAAATATCAGAAAAGTTAGGGAAAGTACATATGATGATGACATGAGGAAGGGGTGATGTTGTGGTGATATTAAGTAGTTTCTGAAAACTAAAATCACCAGCTTGTGGCACCAGTGAATTCAGAGAGGCAGTGAGTTCACTAATCCCACAGAAATAGCTTTATTTCTGATACCTGAGAAAAATATTTTCAACATCCCAACTCTCCAACATTTCCATTTGAATTCTTTTGTTTGAGCTACTGTCTCTCTTTCCACCCAAAGAGTGACTCACAAATATTTCTGGCAGGATATAGCAGCCCACATAACAGTTAATAAGAATCATATCATAGTTGGAGGAAAAAAAACTTGGCAGGAATCATCTCTAGCTTATGAACGGCAATAGATAGGATTGATGTGACAATGTGTGAATGTAATTTGGCATAATTTAGTGTTTGACGAGAGCCCAACACACCAATATTCCAAATCAACCAAACATTTCCTATAGTTACCTCATATCTATTCAAAACTAAGTGGCAGCTGGCAGTTTTTCTGGTACTAAGTCCAAGTATAGTAAATTTCAATATCCACCATCGATGTGTCATCTTTCATAAAATACCATTTAAGTCACACAAACCCTTGGAAACTCAGAAAGTCCCATGTTTCAGACTTTTAATCTATTATACAGCTCTCTGAGAACAATGTCTAAATGTGGGCAAAGCTTCACCAAGTACAATGCTGATTAATTTTCCTTGTAATTCTCACTTCAGTTGAGCTCCCTCTCTTTTTTTTTTTTTGTCGGTCATGGGCCTTGAACTCAGGAGTCTGAGCACTGTCCCTGAACTCTTTTAGCTCGAATCTAGCACTCTACTACTTTGAGCCACCATTTCTGGTTTTCTGGTGGTTAATTGGAGATAAGAGTTTTATGGACTTTCCTTCCCGGGCTGGCTTTGAATCATGATCCTCAGATCTCAGCCTCCTGAGTAGCTAGGATTACAGGCGTGAGCCACCGGTGCCCAGCCTCTCCCTGTCATTTTAAAATGTCACCCTTGCTAGGTGCCAGTGGCTCACATCTATAATCCTAGCTATAGAAGAGGCTGAGATTTGAGGATCTTTGTTTGAAGCCAACTCAGCAGAAAAGTTCATGAGATTCTTAGTACCAATTAACCAGCAAATAGTTGCAAGTGGAGGTGTGGATGTAGTCTAGAGCACCAGCCTTAAGTGAAAAAAGTAAGAGTTAGTGATTTGCTCTGAGTTCAAACCCAGTAATAATACACCAATAATAATAATAATAATGTTAAGACTTCATTAATTCTTAATATGAGACTAAGAGCACATTTCAGCAGAAGATAATTTCATAAATTGCCTGTCAGATACTAAAACATCCATCTTAGAAGGATGATGTGGGTAGTGACTACCAGTAAGGGTAAACTCCAGTGATGCAGACTAAAAAGTAACAGACTAAAAAGAGAAGTCACTATATGCTTTGTCTAGTCTGTATTTGGTATATCTTATATTCAAAATTAAAAATGCAAACCATCATTCAAAGTTGATATACCAGCTTGAAAATATGATCTAGTCACTGTAATGTGTACCTGGGCCAACTGTCATCTGCAAACTTAATAAGCATGTTTCCTCCGATGACCACAAACAATGCCTGGTCTCTGTGCACTTGTTGGCTGATTTCTGTCATCTGATATCCTTGGGTCACCTGTTTATCACAGGCTGCCAATAGCCTCATGAGCACAGGACTCGTGTCTGTTCGATTCATTTCTCCAGTAGTAAACACAACAATACATGTATGTGAAAATGAAGTGATCAGGACTTTCATGATCTAAGCTATGACAACAGTTATTAACTTTCAGCATAAAGCTTCTCCAAGGTCACTGAGATACAGTGCAAGTGTCCTTGGAGTTGACTCTTAGCTACCTTGGAAAGTTATAGCTGACTACTCCTGAAGGTCATGGGGACATTATAAAGGCTAGAAGAAAATGGAGCTGCAGAACCACGCGGGGGCTTTGTGACTTGCCCTCTAAATGACTTCGCTGCTTCACAAGAAAGTTAGAATGCTGTATCATGGCTTCAATTAGAATCTGATTATTTTCCAAATATAGGAGAGACAAAAATTCTGGGCTTTCTAGCCACGTCAAGGACTGGAGAAAGTCTGGTATCAGTCATTTGGGAAAGGGGAAGGGAAGAATATTAGGAAGGGTACAGGTGCATGCACTATTTCACCTATATCTACCTGAGCCCTCACCCCTTTGCAAGAAGCGAAATAGGCTGGGTCAGAACAAGGGACTCATTTCTTTTTAAAAGGAAAGACCCTAGGTATGCCATTAATGATATAACAAAATAGCATAATAATGTCTAGTATATATTTCAGATATCTATTTAGGAATTCCACCTTTTTAACTTTCATGAGCATGCATACTGTTTCTAGCTTTCAGGTTGGCATAAAATATAGGCAATAAAAATTCATTATAGGAATAAGTAAGTAATAAAAATCCCCATAGAAAGCTTCATTAAACCCTTGAAAAGATTATTAGGTTTGTCGTTGGCTTGTTGTGCCATCCTGGAACTTGAATTCAGGGCCTAAGTGTTATCCTTGAGCTCATGGCTAGCACTCTACCACTTGAGCTATTTTTTTTTCCCTCTCAGGATTTTTTGAATCATTTATTGGAGATAAGCACACAGACTTTTCTGTCTGGGCTAGCTTTGAACCGCAATCTCCATCTCTCAGCCTCCTGAGTAGCTAAAATTAAAGCCAATGGTAATTGGCTTTATTCATTTTATTTTTCATTGTTTTTTTTTATTGTGAAAATACCGTACAGAGGGGTTACAATTACATGAGCAAGGTAATGAGTACATTTCTTATCAAGCATTGTTGCCTCCTCCATCATTATGTTTTTTGCTTTGTTTGCTTTAGGGTATTTTCCATTGTTTTTTAAAACACAACCTACAAGACTGTTTTGAGTACTCTGGTAAATACAATTGCAATAATCAAATGACAGTAATACTAATAAAGATGTGATAAATAACACAATACAAGTAAGAGGATACTCAGAAAAGTCCAATAGTATGTGACAAATCATACATATATTCTGCTCTTCTGATGAACTTTAATTAGAGGTATTCACTGCCTTTAGTCAATAGGCCTTTCTGTCTTCTCATTAGAATTCCAATCTGCTAATTTAAAGATATCCCTTTGGTCCGAGGAAGGAACACAACACTGCAAATTCTGTGGTATTCTTTCCAAAATCACTATGCTTAATGAGAAGACTTTACCATCTTCCAAAGAAAACAAACATGTTTGTCCTATGTCAGGTATGCAAGTGACAAACATCTGCTGTAGGTAGAAAGGAAAGATTAACAAATATAGATATTAGAAAACAAAAAAGAACTTCCTAGATATATACAAAGTATATAAGAAAGAAAAAAATAAGAAGTAAGGAAATAATTATAAAATATAGCAAAAAAAGCACACTGCCATCTCTGAACTCCAACATTATATACTGAGATTCTTTTGTCTTTATTTAAAATTATGGTTATAAAAAGACAAAGCCTGTAAAAGCATACCGTTCCTATTCTTCTGGCAGAAAATGACCTGCTGATTGCATTCAGAGCAACAAAGACACATTTCTCTGTGTCTAATTAAAATGCATCTGACACTCTCCTGTGATTTTGTCTGGCTACACTGCCTGGGGTCAAGTGATAAATAAGAGATCATGGAAAGCAATCCTAAACACATTACATAGTACCACCATGTAGCAAGTTAGAATCTTCTCTGTCAAAATGATTGCTTGACATATGCACTGGCATTTTAGGAATAGTCACCAACTTTCAAGAAGCTATATTAGTTAGAAGAAGGAGACAAAGACATTTCCTGTTAGAAGAATTATTTTTCTAAGGGCTATAGGCATGGCTCAAATACTAGAGCTCCAGCTTAGAAGGAAATGTGATAACTCCAGGTCCTGACTTCAAGCCCCAGTACTAGCACAAAAAAGGGCCAGTTTTGGTTTGCAAAGCTTGTTATTAAATAAATAAAACACATTGTATTTATTAAATATTAATTCATTTTATCGATTTAATAACAAGTTTTGTGATTGGTTATATTCTGAGCTTCCTTGAGCTTCATATTTTATAAATAAAATATTTTATTTATTTTTATGAATTTACTTATAAATATACAAGTTATATTTTAATACATTTGAGCTATTTATTTAAAATATTTATTTAAAAATAAAAATACATTTTATTTTTAAAAAGAATTTTATTTAAAAAAGTAAAATTTAAGTGTCCAAGGAAGCTCAGAATATAACCAATCACACTTGTTTTATAATGGCCTAAAGGAACGTATTGAGTCCAGCAACTTCCTATCATGATTAGATCCAGTTTTGATTCATAGACCATAGCATAATTGTCTAAAGGAAACAATTTGATTATTTTTATTTTGTTAATTAATTTACTTTATTGTTATTATAGAGGCGATGTACAGAGTGGTTACAATTACCTGAGTCAGGTAATGAATACATTTCCTTTCATACAGTCTTCTGTTCCTTTCTCTCCCCATCACTCCCTCCCCTCTCCATCCATGAGTTGAATAGTTCACTTTCATTTGTGTCCAGTGAGTTCCACTGTTCCCCTTCAGGTCTTTTTCCTTCAAGTTCTGTACCCTCCCCCGCCCCTCCTAAAGATATAACTTGATATGGATTTTTTTTTTTCCTTTGGTTGGTCGTGGGGCTTGAACTTTGGGCCTGGGTGTTGTCCCTGCACTCTTCAGCTCAAGGCTAGCAGTGCTCTACCCTTGAGCCACAGTGCCACTTCCAAAGATATACACTTGAACACACCATCATAATACTATTTTCAAAACATATCTCACTGGGTGGTTCTGAGAACTAAGGGTATCAAAAGACCACACTAGCTAGGTGTTGGTGATTCATGCCTAAAATCCTTGCTACACAGGAGGCTGAGATGTGAGGATCAAGATTGGAAGCCAACCTGGGTAGGAAACAGTGAGACTCTTGTCTCCAATTAACCAGAAAAAAAGCTGGAAGTGGAGATATGACTCAAGTGGTAGAGGACAAGCCTTGAGCAAAAAAGCCAAATGAGAGTTTTAGGCCCTGAGAACAAGCCTGAGTACTGGCATGCATACAAAAAGGGCTAGACTAGTATTTTGAAAAGACTGCAAAATCCCACAACCTGGCAGGAAGGACATTAGTCTTGCGATTGTACGTGTCTAAATGATGAAGAAGAGAGTTCAGAAGTAATCCAAGTCACCTCAATTTTTTGGTTGGTGAATGTGTATGAGGTTAGGTTAGATTTTATCAAACAAGGCTACACTAACTTCATTGTTTTTGTTTTTCAATAAGTGGTTCTTTATACTTGGAAGATGGGCTGACCTCATTTTCCTTCATCTTTGGGTTTTACTAGCTGTCATGTATCATTTTTCTTCATCTTTATAAAGAGACCTAAAGGACATTGCATTCTGACAGAAAAAAAATCAGATACTTCCTTGGCTTCAAGGAAGCTAGTTCACTTGGAGCAAAATAAGGCAGTTTGTATGAAAAAATATTTTTATATAACTTCAGTTATATGTACTAGAGTGCATATTTCCATCCACTTATAGCATTTTAACACTTCCAAACTTTCACCCAACATAACTCCTGACATTCTTGTTATCATCTCTTTACATTGACATTAGACTGCCTCATTCTATTCAGAACTAAAACTCCCCATAAAATCCCATTGCAACAATGAGATGTACAAGATGTTATATCCAAAAACGAACTTTGCAACTTTGGTCGAGGAGGAGGAGAAGGAGGATGGGGGAGGGATGGGAAGGGATAGGAAGGGGAAACAAAGGAGGAGGCAACAAGGTAATGTACTCATTACCTTGCCCATGTAATGTAACCCCTCTGTATGGTATTTTCACAATAAAAAATCATATCCAAATTGCAAAGTATATTATGATTTCCTCTCTATACATAAATCTAATGAAAAAGATGTCACATATAAAAGGCAAACTCATTTTAAATAAATGCAGTTAATATGGTACCTCATGCTATGACACTTCATCCCCTCATTTTATTATAATATCTATTAATATTATTAATACCTATTAATATTATAGCCATTTCAGATGGATGAGGAAACAAATTCAGCAACATTAGTATACCAATAGCTGGTGGCAGAAAGCTAAGCTTGGCTATTTCCAAATACCATACTGTTTTTATTATACTATATTATTACCTGAGTGTCATATGCTAGTTCAAATATAATCCATTAGCTGCATTATTCCAAGTAAGGCTCATTAAAATTCTACAAGAATGATACTACCTAAATTTTGTAGATGAAGAAAACAAGAATAAGAAAAAAGAACTTCTCACATTCACACCTCTAGTAAGGTACACAAGGGAGATTCATATCCCAGTCTGAATGACATAATTCAAGTCCTCACCATTACACTCTGCTGCTTTGTGCTTATGGGGAAATTCTTACACTAATGAATCCACATACTCTATAACTTGAATTTTGTTGCAAAAACTGACAGATCAAAACAATACAAGTGAATATGTGTCAATCAAAACAGACATGGCAAAACCAAAAATCTACATGAGCCCATCTGGACCAAATTCTCAATGCTTATAGACTCAAGTATCAGATCAAAAAAAATCTTGATTGTTCTACTTCACTCATAAGCTTCCTCTCCACTTTTCAAAAGACCAGTCTGTGATCTTTCTAATCTCTCTCTTTTTTCTAAACTCCATCCCTTTACCTATATCAAGCTCATGTACCATTCTTTTGTTTTGAACTAGTACATAATTATTTATATTTGTAGAATACATTAGGATAATTCAATCCATGTATACCTGTGTAATGATCAACTCAGGATAAATCAGCATTGATATTTTCTCAAACATTGTTTGGGTGCATTAGGGTCTTGGCCTCATCTTTCCACCAAAATTGCTCAAGACTGCCTCTAGATTATTGAACTCACTGGCCAATTCTCAGTTTCTTCTTATCTGAGCAATAGCAACATCTACCAGTGTCTTCTCAGTCCCCTTGGATGCACTTGGGTTTCCAGGGTGGTCCATTCCACTGGTTTTCCCATGTCCATGCAGCCAGTCCTCTCAACCGTCTATTCTGCTGCCTTTTCTTTTCATCAAGATCGTCAATGGAACAACCTACATTGATCCTCAGAGCTCTTCTCTGATAGCTTGCATTTCCTTAGTCTATAGCTTTCAATGTTTTCCATTTGCCACTGGCTTTCTAATTTCTATCCTTAAATAGATATCTCTCCTGAATTCTGACTATATCCAATTGCCTGTTCAGCATTTCTACATGTATGTTAGAGATCTCAACTGTATTACGCCTAAAACTAAGCTCCTATCTTCTGCACAGAGCTACCTCTTACCCAGAAAAACTGCTAACACTTAGTAGGTACTCCATAAATCTGTTGACTTGAACATATACCCTAGTCAGATAAACACGAGTCTACTAAGTAGAATCAGTGACGAACTCTGCAACTAGGAAACCTGACTTTAAATTAGCTTAATCTTAGCCATTTTTCAAAAGCACATTAAAATATTTTGCTGTCTGCACAGCTATGAAAGTAGAACTTTCTACAGAACTGGAATTCATATAAGGCAATCACATGAATAATTTTACATCATAGGACATATAAATACAATAAGATTGCATAAAACATGCTCTTTATTACTTGCTTTTTGGGATATGATGGCTTACATAAATCCTATAAAATATTATTAGTCCACCAAAAAAGCATCTAGGAGAAGCAAGGTTTTATTCAATACTTAGAGCTACTATGATTTTTCCTGTTGGAAAAATTGGGTTTTTTCTTTTATTTACTTATTTTTTATTATCTTTAAGTACAAAGGGGTTTCAAATCAACATATCAATTTATGAGTACAATGCATCTTTAGTGTGGTACTACTTTTAAAAACAATTATGTTGAAGTAGATCTGACCATAAAAACTATCCCATTTAATGGTATAATTCAATGCTCTTTAGTGAATATGGACAATGGGAAACCATCAACCACAATTTAATTTTGGACCACTTCATCTGTCAATTTCTTCTCTCAATGCCAGCCCCAGGCAACCACTATTCTATATGTTTGTCTTTTCTGCAAATGGGACACTATTTAAGGACCTTCTATGGCATAGATAGCTAATTAAACATTTCACATATGGTATCTCAATCCTACATCAGTCGTAGGAGGTACTACTTATAGATATTGAACATAAGGTTAAAGAAGGTAACCAGTGAGAAACAGGTGTCTCAATTATTTGAGCTCATGAAAACAATCTGCATGTACAACGTTGTGTTTGAACACATCCAGTACAATGTGATGAGTATAAAGAATGCTACCATCGAAACCCAAGCAAAGACGAAGAACAGCACTCTATCATGGTTAATTCCAACACTACTCATTGTGATACAAATCAATCTTCACAATGACCATGGTTCTGTATGGCTTATTGTATTATGGAGGAAAGGATGTATTTGTCTTTAGAATTAATTTTGAAAATAAGGACTTTGTTACTTCTGGCTTCAAAGTTTGTTCATTACTGACTTCCTTGTACAATATGTACCCATGAAACAGAGGGGCATGTGGACCAGATGACCCATCTCTACCTGAATTCCTTTGCCTAAAATAGGTTATAAAGTCATTGTAAAAACTCAGTCTAAGCCCGATTAGGGACATATTTCTATTAAAAAAAACACGAACGTTTGGATAAATGCCCCAAAGTGGGGTTGCTGGGTCATAGGGGAGCTCTATGTGGAGACTTTTGAGGAACCTCCATACTGCTTTCCAAAGTGGTTGAACAAGTTTACACTCCC
The DNA here is from genome assembly GCF_000151885.1 of Dipodomys ordii. Taxonomy (NCBI): domain Eukaryota; kingdom Metazoa; phylum Chordata; class Mammalia; order Rodentia; family Heteromyidae; genus Dipodomys; species Dipodomys ordii. The sequence continues at coordinate 3,654,663 of NW_012267356.1, read as the reverse complement.
ACCAACAATG
>NW_012267356.1:3653121-3654603 GCF_000151885.1 Dipodomys ordii | reverse complement strand
CAAAACAAAACAAAAACCCTCTATAAAAAGATGAATATGTAAGCAGAGCTATATTAGCTGATAAAAAAGATTTTAAATAAAAAATTATCAGAAGAAATAAATAGAAGTAGATATAAGCAAAGACATTTTTTAAAAGTAGGCAGTGGCTGCCTTTGTCTCTGTTGAAAAGATCAGAGCTGACTACCAATGGTTTGTGCTGTACTCCTAGTTACTCATAAGGCTGACACTGGGAGGACTGCGGTCCAAGATCAACCCAGGCATAAAGTTCATGAGACTCCATCTCTACCAATCACTAGGCACAGTGGTCTGCATCTGTTATCTCAAGTGATGTGGGAAGTTAAGGGTGAGAGGATCACAATTAGGCAGAGAAAAAAATGAGACCCCCATCTTCACAGAAAAAGCTAAAGTTGTAGAGTACTTACCTTGCAAGGAAGCCCTGAGTTCAACACCTAGGATTATCAAAGAGAGAAAAAGAGAAAGAAGGAGGGAGAGAGAGAGAGAGGGGAGAGAGAGAGACAGACAGAGAGACAGAGAGAGACAGAGAGACAAAGAGACAGAGAGAGAGAGAGAGACAGACAGACAGAGAGAGAGAGAGAATAGATGCTCAGAGAGACTGTATCTTGCTGAGACCCAAACCTTGGGATTACAACAGGAACTAGGGGGAGAAGATAATGAAAGACAATGAGAGAATTTGACCAAACTGGCTGCTGAAAGCACTTAAAATGCAAAGAGAAACATGAGAGAAATCAAGAGTTTTTGAGTCAGGGTGGCCAGAATGGCAGTGAAGGAGAGTAAGTGGAGAAATGAGGCTTTGATTTCTGACAGACCAAGCTTGATGCATTTACAGAATAATAGGCTTTGCAATTTTCCTTTAGAGTTGAGAGTTCAAGGAATTTGCTCCTCTAACCTCCATTGCTACTTTTATCAGTATTCTAGCTCTAGTTATAGTCTAGCACCAAACTCTATTACAAAAACCAGCAGGACACAATGACCTGTCCCAGGCTCATTGTTCTGATCAGCTGACTCTCCTCTCCATAAGCTGTGCTGTGAACCCTGTGTTCATTCTACTCTAATAGATTCTATATTAGTTTTTCTTCCTGGAGATTTTAGAATAAGGCTAAAGGCCCCAGTATTTTCCCAGAGCTTCTTTCCCATGGCTTTCTAAAAGACATTAGTATATTAGCATTTTTTATCTTTTATTTATATTAAATATAACAAATTCACTAACAAATTCAGATATCACACTCTCATAAATCCATGTTGCATTTTATTCTTTTTTCAACTGTATGACAATCAAAACTTATTTATGTTGGAAATGTTGGTTCTTGCCTGTAAATCTTAGCACTCAGAAGGCTGAAGTAGGATAGTTGTGAGTTTTAAGGCCAGCCTGGACTGAATAGCAAGACCTTGTTTCAACCAAACAAGAAAGAGAAAAGCAAACAAATGAACTATGGCAACATAAAAATCTTACTTCTAACTTCT
>NW_012267356.1:3599416-3647157 GCF_000151885.1 Dipodomys ordii | reverse complement strand
AAAAACAAATCGTTTAAATAGGGATACAGGTGGACCCATTGCAACAATGAGATGTACAAGTCGTTATGTAGAAAACGAACTTTACAACTTTGTTGGGGTGGGGGGAGGATGGGAAGGGATGGGAAGGGGAAACAAAGGAGGAGGCTACAATGCTTGATAAGAAATGTACTGATTATCTTGCCTGTGTATTGTAATCCCTCTATATAGTATTTTCACAATAAAAAAAAGAAAAACAAACATGATGTTTGTTGTTTGTCAAAACAGAAAATGTTGATTACATGTTTTAATCAGATGACCATTTGTTTATGGCACAATTAGATACACAATAGCTTCTACTTCTTCAAACTGGACTATATGAAAATATAGATCCACAAGGTCTCAGGCTAGCCAGGGGATGCAAGCACAATACCCCCTGAAAAATAAGCCCAAAGAAAAGGACTAGCAGTATGACTCACCCACTAGAATGCTTGCCTAGTGAGGGCAAGGCCCTAACTTCAAACCTCGGTACTAATGGAGGGAAGGAAAGAAGAAGGGAGGAAAAGAAGGATGGAGAAACAGAGAGGTAGGGAAGGAAATCAGACAAAGTCCAAATATCAACATCATGCCTCCATCTTGATTCACAAAGATGAGCAACTGTTAGCTTCCTTGTGGTAAATATAAGGGGAGGGAGAAGACAGCATGGCTTATTTGGGAATCCTCTAACTGCCACAATGGATTCTCTTTTGTCAAATAAATCATTGCCATCAAATGGCTGAGGAAATGGAGATGCAAACTCAGATGCTGCGAAGTGCGATACCATTTTCCCATTCCCGTGTGCACCTATTGCTTTGATAGCTGTCAGATGAAACATAAGGCCAGGAAAGTTTACAGGAATCCTTCAGGCCGAAAATCAAGATGGAGGTCTCACTTGAACAAATCCTGAGATCCCCACTGCCTGTTACTGCCAAGGATGAAGTCACTCGGCAGGCAGCAGACTTGTAGCTCCTTATGCTTTGTGCAGCAAAGGCTGTTCCCTAGCAACCAATGTCCACAAATGGGTTTCCAAGGAAACCAGAAAGCCCAATTTATAGAACTATGAGACAAAGCAACTGTAAAGACAACATTAGACACAGAAGGTAACTTGTCTTTTTTTTTAATCATTACTGCTGAATGCCTGCCAGTAAAATGGCATAAGTATTTTATTTTCAAATGTATAAAGAGAGGAGAAAAACAATAGTGAAGATTCCCCCCACGCACCCTGACCTCAGCATCTCACTGAAGAATGGCAGATACATTGTTATGATTCAAATGTGAGATAGCATCCACAATCTGTGTGCTAAAACAACACAGATGGCTCTCAAAGGTGAAGGATATTTTTGGAATCATCCTCAAGGTATACACTCCTTTAAAGTACAAGCAGAATTCTATTGACTTAAAGCAAGTAGATGTATGTGCCAACTCATTTGCATTGGTTCTGATCCACTTTTCCTCAGCAACACATTTTTCTCTTGTAGGGGATGATAGATGGAGCAAGCATGAGGAGGGGAAATGTGAATGAGGATGAAGGAAACAAAGCATGAGAATTACTTGTAAGCTACATCTGAGCCTTTCAGGAAATCAAGCATATGTCATAATCCACCAACTGCCTTACCACTTAGAACTTCCAAACAATTTTAGAAAGCAAATGAACAAACCATTTCTATGAAAAAATTTTCTTTGGTCAACCTCAAGACAGGTCACTAGTTCTTTATTACAGAGTCTCTGGGAAGCGATTTAACCTACGGGCCTTAAACCTTGTTTGTAGAAAGTAGGTGAACTTTATAAGAACTAATTAGATTGCATCATAAGGGCTTAACCACAGTAAGGGTATTGAATAAATGCTGGTGCTTCCACATACGCCTCTCTTTAAAACACTTTAAAGGAAAAGCAATGGATTTTCTTGATCTTGACTGTCACACTGCATCCTTCTAAACTCATCCTCTCCCATTCCTTCCTCCCATTCTCTCCTCCTTTTCCTTCCACTCTCCTTCCCTCCCCTACCTCTCCTTCATTTTACTTCTCTCCCCTTCTCTTCTTCATTTTCCTCCTCCTCTCTTTCTCCCCTCCCTCCTTTCTTTCCTTCTCCTCCCTCTCACTTTCTCTCTCTCCTCTCCCTTCTTTCCTTTTCTTTCTTTTCCTCTCCCTTTCTCTCTCTCTTTTTCTTTCTCTCTCCAGCAAAAACCCTCACACTTGCGAGGCAAATATTCTACTACTAACCACACCCACAGCCAAACCCTCCCCTTTAATTATATGGCATCTACTCTTTGTCACACTTCTGTTAAATTCACAGGATAAGTTTCATTTTCTCAAAAAAGAAGAGAATGAAACAGGCACCAGTGGCTCACACTTACAATCCTAATTACTCAGCCCTCTGAGATCTGAGGATCCAGGTTCAAAGCCAGTCTAGGCAGAAACGCCCATGAGATTCTTATCTCCAGTTAACTCCCAAAAAACTGGAAGTGGATTTGCAGTTCAAATGTTAGAGTGCTAGCCTTGAGCAAAAAAGCGTAGGAATAGCATGTAGGCCCTGAGTTTAAGTCTCAGGAACAGCACACACACACACACACACACACACACACAGAAATTGAATGAGTATAATCATATAAAATTCATAACAATGAAAAACATTGTTCCATGCATTATTTTAATATTTAATATTTGTTTAATATTTGAGTTTTGCATAACCCAGGATATTATAGGACAGAAAAAAAAAAGAAATGGAGATAGCCCCAGTGAAAGGAAAATTTTAAGAAGATTCCTTTTTTGTTACTGGAGAGAAAAGTGTAGATTTTAAATCAATGGCTAACCATAGGGGAATAACTTTGCTTCCCAAAAGACATTTGACAATTTCTAGGATGGGATGGGTGGGGCACTGTACTGCCATCTGGTCATGAATGCTGTCAAATCCTACAATGCAAGGAACAGCCTCGTCCAATAGTCTTACCTGGCACATAACATCAATAGTACAGAGTAAGGAAGCCTGCCTTAAATAATTACAAATTATCAAATTCTGCATTTGGTAGAAATTGCACATCATCCATATTTCAAATCAAGCATATCAATGCATACAAAAATTTAAAGTACCAAATGGTTAAAATGAAAGGCACTTTTAAGAGGAAAAATAGAGTAAGATAGACTTAGATAATTATTAACATAATGATGCTCAATGTGACTCAACTATAATTTTCCCTCAAATTATTCCTTTTCTTAACACCTCATTAAATATCACAAAGTCTTACAAAAACAGTAAGTCCTGAAGACACAATCTTATTACAACTATACAATTAAATAACTTTGGGGCCAGATTACAAAAACAGATAATGAAGCAGGAAAAAAAATACTTAAAATCACCTAATTCTTATTTTAAAAGGCGATCCTGAAATCCACTGAAGACAACCCCGAACAGTTCAAAAGAGGAGAGGGCAGATTAGGTGACTCTAAAATTCAATTTTTTAATATATGAGCTTAAAAGTCCTGCCACTGGTGACCTCAGAAAGCTGGTACTCAGTTCACAGGAGCAGAATCCTTGAAAAGTTTTGTTGTTCTGGACTTTTTATCTGTGTCTGGGTGGAAAGCACTGGAAACTACCTCATGTGTCCCCCAATCCACACAGGCCCAGGAAGGCCTCATCCTTTACCAAGGCTTCTAACAGGCATTATTTCAGGATACTTTCTCACTCCTTCAGGAAAAATCACCAGCATTTAAGTTAAAATGCAGTAACTGTAGAAATTACAGAGAGACTCACTTCACAGGCATTCTTGAAAGGAAGCTGTATTTTCCTCTAAGCTTTCATTTGCTGGAGATCATTGAGAAAGCACAATTCTAGAAGTCTACAATGACTTGAAGAAAACTACCACACCCTTTAAACCCAGGCAGGGCATGGAGTGAGCACCAAATAACAAAAGGGGAGAGTTCCGCCTTCTCCTCCAGGTACTCTCATCTCTAACTCTGCTTCTCTTTCAGAGTTGAATGGACACATCATTTGTCATGTCTTCGAAAGAGTGCCAAGACAGTCAAGTTCCTCATACTTAGTGCACCAAGAAAGTCTACGGGTGTCCCTAACACTGCCCCTCTTGGAACTTCAGCAGAGAACAGTTAAGCAGTGCAATGTGAAAGTACCCAGAGAGATGAGAACACAGTTCACTGAGGTCTGTAGAATTTTCATGTAAGGAATTAGATAGGAAATCGAGACAGATAAGCTTCAGCTCCCAATCTACCATCTTATCTTGATCCTCCTCTTGGCTCTCTCCCCTGTGGGTTGAGGGGAATCAGGAGAAGCAGATGGCCACCACTAGAAAAAGGCAGCGGTTGCCTCAGTAACCCAGCTCCTGGTGAGTCAAACTTGTGGTTACAAGGACTGGGATCTGACTGCAAAAGTTTCCTTAAATATCCTTTGTGCATAAGAATCTGGAATCACAGTTGAATTTGCCAACCCCTTATTCGGTGTTGAGAACTTGCTTCTTCTAAACAAACATCTAAAAAAAATCCTTAGGGAAAAAATATGTGTAGTTCATAAGATTACATAAGTAAAAAATATATTTAAGGAACAAAATACTAGGTCATGTTAATAAGTCAACATGGTGGCATGTAGCCACCTCTGGCCTTTGTTTCTTAGCAGTGCCTATAAGTCTTAACATGTGACAACTAAAGGCTAGGAAGTGCTCCATATTTTCAGTTCACTGAAAATTCCCGTGATAAAGTCCCTGCAACATCTTTTTTGTCCTATGATTCAACCGTCTGTTGCATCTCTCCCCCAGTTTAATTCCATTTCCCATTCTGAAAGACTAAGCAATTACCAAAATGGTAACTCTGGAGAGACTATCTTAAAGGGAGAGTCTGGCTGGATTCTCCACAATCATTAGCTAACTCTGTGTCTGCGGAAGAAATGGAGTAGATATGCTGCACAAATGATAAACTGCAAATGCTGTTAAAAATCTGTTGCCCGTACTGTCTATTATGCTCATGTCAAAAGTCCATGTATAAGGGGTTTAGTGTCCATGCAGCACTGTTGGGAGATGGTGAAAGTTCTGGGAGGTAGACCTGGTGGGAAGGATATACCTGGTCATTCAGGTATATCCTCAAGTGGGGAATGTGGGACTCCATCTGTCCAATCTCTTTTGCATCCTGCCTAGGGATGTATTTCCCTCTGCCATACTTCCCTCCATAACCAACCACCCTGGACAGAGACCCAAACAAGGGGCCCACCTGATTCCAGACTAGAAGCTATATATAACTGTGAGATAAAAGAGTCTCTTCCTCTCTATAACACCCTCAGTAAGTTCGTAACTATGACAGGAAGCTGACTAATATATGACTGTAGTAATCCTTATTAAATATGACTCAATGAGATCAAACAAAGAATAGATTCAAAGAAAAAGACAATTCAATTATTTACATTCCAGGCTGCAATATCACTGTAGAATAAATGAAAGGTCTATGGAACTCCTCAAGAAACAATCTTTGTCATCAATTTTCTCATTGAGACTTTTACAAATGCAACCATTATTTTCTGGGGACCCACTATGCGCCATCTATCATAGTCTTTCAACTTCTCAGACTTTGATGCTGTAAGATGTTCTGTCTATGCTGTTAAGCATGAGATTAAAGGAACCAAGGCAACAGGTTCCTCTCCTCTTGAATTTTTCTTGGGTGTTATTTTTATAACAAATGGAAGGCATCTGAAAATAATAAAAGTGAATGAAATTAAGGCTTTCTTTTCTCAAACAATTTTTAAAAAGAAAGAAAACTAAATGTATCTGTCTTGTGGCTTTTAAAAACAGATTAAGGCAATTAGACACTTTGGATTGAACGACAGCGTGGGAAAAGCCAAATAATTTCTGACATATTCAAAGCCAGATTCAGAAATGTCAGCAGAGGTCTATGAACAATTGCTACTATGATGGAAAGAGAAGTGAAGGAAAAAATTCAATGCAAGAATCGTCAGGCAAACAGTAACTAGATTGCTCTTCCATTTTTCTGATCCCTGGATAGTTTAACGATGCTGATTTTGGAAACTGGACCTCAGGGACAACAATTGAGTGCTTTCAGTTTTCAAATGATGACTATATATCACTGAGCATTCTAAATCTTGCATTTCCAAAATGCTTACATAGCATCTGCCAGAAAGAAAGGCAGGAACAAGACACAAATTTCAGATTTTGGAGATTCTTAAAAATCTCAAGCTGACAGCACAGAAGTGGAAGGAACTGAAGTAGAAAGGCCAGGGAGAAAAGCTCAGATCTGAAAATAGTTATTCTATTTTAAGGTTTGTCCTGAAGAACTGTACTTTACAAAAAGTTAATTACACTTGTGAAAGGTACAATCATTCTGCCCATTATCTGTGTTTCCACTAAGTCTCTATTAGAAAGACTACCTTTAAAAACAGATTCCTCCCTTTTACCCAGGCTCAAGTGGTCCATGCTTATAATCCTAGTTATTTCTGAAGCTGAGATAGGAACATTCTGGAAAAGAAAACTTCAAAAAGGTCCATCTCAACCAATTATCTGGGCACCACAGTGAATGTCTGTTATCCCGAGCTATATGGGAGGCTAAGATCAGAAGGATTGTGGTTCTCAGTCAGGGCAACAACAACAACAAAAAATCTTCAAAACTCCATCTCAATGAAGAAGCTAGACATTGTGACACATGTCCATTAACCCAATTGTGGCAAGAAGCCTAAAATAGGGGGATTTCAGTTCAGGCACATGCATTGACAAAAAGCAGTACAAAGAAAGGACTGGAGGCTTAGGAGCAGAGTGCCTAGCAGGTGTGAGTCCCTGAGCTCTAGCTATAGTGCTACCAAGAAGAAAGGGGTGGGGGGAGAATTGCCTACACAGTATCAGTATGAATCATTAAAAAATCCAAATAAGTATGTAAAAACAAACATGTGAATGGATAATAATACCTGAAAAAATGTCCAACATCCTTAGCCGTAAAAAGTGGAAACTAAAGTCACACTGAGATGGGATCTCACCCCAGTCCGAATGCTATCATTAAGAAAACAAACAGCCAGAGGCCAGTGTCTCATGCCTATAATCCTAGCTACTCAGAAGGCTGAGACCTGATGATTCAAGTTCAAAGCCAGCCAGGGCAGGAAAGTCTGTGAGACTTGAGCTGTGGCTCAAGTGGAAGACTGCTAGCCTTAAGCAAAAATGTTCAAGGATAGCATCCAGGCCCTGAGTTCAAGCTCCAAGACTGATACCAAAAAAAAAAAAAAGAAAAGACACACAGGATCCACTATTGATGTATATGTTACATTCCTCAGGATTGGCTGCTTTCTCTCAGCCATTTCCCCAACATTCATATGCTGCTGCTTTCTTTTTAACATCATTTTGGTAACTTTGGGATGGAAACCCCAAACAGAATAATTGTTTTTTAATTTTTTTTTACTTGTAATTAGTTATCCAATAATAAAATAAATTTCTTTGGTGAGGAAACCATTAACATCTCCATAATAAAAAGCACTAATACTAATTTACATTAATCTAAAGGCTTGTCATTCATCAGCTCCAATTAGATCCTTTGTTTTCCTCCTCCATTCACCTCAGTTCCAGTGTCACTGTCAATTCTGATTTCATCGTAAGTCGGTTATTAGCATTATTTAATTACTTTCGTCAAGAAACCAAGTTAAGGTCATTAAAACACTACCTGACCCACCTTCTGGAGTCCATTTCTATGCAGTCACCATCCTCTGGACTCCATTTCTGCTAACTCAAGTGTTGGCACCAAAGCACACAGACAGAGGAAATCAGCTCCCAAGGACACCAATGCCTTCCTCTTCAGCTGCAAAGAGTGCTATCTGGACTGCTTTGCCAACATCCCCAGGACAGAGGCTCTGTACAGTGAGAAGCAGTTTGCAACCACACTGAGCACTCACCTGCCCCTGTTGTAATTAATAGAGTCAGGAGTTGCCTTGAGAATCCATTTCTCCCATAGGCAATCACAGAGGGCCACGGTAACATGGAAGGACCCAGCCTCTGATGGATCAAAAGACATTTGCAACTTTAAAGACAAATATAGACATAGAAAGATGTGATCGGAACACAAGACCAAAAGGGGAGCTGGCACAGAGGCACTGCTCTGGAGAGAAGTAATCCTGATGCGTGTTTTCAATCGCCATGGTCCTCATGTGTGTCATATGCACAAGCACTGGGTAAACAACCTGCTCCTATTTGAGTAGTGTAATGCTTATTACCTTTATAACAGAAACATCCTGCATTGCACTATAAAACAGACCTTACTTAAGAAATGGGTGACATCTGGCTCACACCTATAATCCTAGCTACTCAAGAGGCTGAGATCTGAAGAGCATGAGATTCTTACTTCCAATTAGCCAACAAAAAGCCAAAAGTGGGAAGTGTGGCTCAACTGATACAGCAACAGCTTTGTTGGAAGAAGCTAACTGAGAGCTCAGCTCTCTGAGTTCAAGCCCTAATACCTGCACATGCACACACGGGCACACGTACCCCCCCCCCACACACACACAGTGACATAAGAGTTTTACTGATGTAGTAAGGAAAGTTGTTTAAACTTATTGATCTGATGAAGTATAAAGACAAAATGAAGAATAATCCTCTTAGAGGTCTAGGCATTTGAGGCTTTTTTTTGCTGAAAATCTTCAGCGAATAGATGTTGGGGATACACATTCTCTGTGTGCACAGATGTTGTATAAATATGCCAAAGGAGCCTGTGTTCTGAGAGACCACATGGAGATCAGGTGGAGGACTTTTGCGTCTGTGAAGACACTTGCAGTCAGCTCCAGCAAGCTGTTGGAAAAACTGGACTGGCAAGGAACAATGTGGGAAAGGGAGAAGGGATCCATATCTTGAAAGGATTGGCCTGCTACGTGGACATCAAATGGAAACAATGGCCTCATCAGTTAGATATCTTCTTGGAAAGAACTCTCAGGATACAGCACAGAAAAGCTGGGAGGAAAGAGATTGGCTAGAGACTTCCTGCAAAGGATCCTCAGAGTGAGACCCTGCACATGGACGCACAGAATCATAAGTGGATTCCCAAAACATTTCTGAGGTAGGCTGAGTGAGGCTCAAGGGATACAGGGGCAGTACAGGAAAGGAGGGCAGCAGGAAGATTCTCAGATGCCAGGGAGGTGACTAGATGCTCAGAGAAGCAGCAGGGATGGAGGAGAAGCAGCAGGGATGGAGGAACTACCTCTATGATATTAGTCTTGCTCCCCATCTCTCCCTTACTCCACCCAAATTCAAAAATGAGACACTGAAAGAGTGAGATTGAGAGAGGAGACAGAGAGAGGGAAGAGAGTTAGAGAATAGAGGGAGGGACAGAGAAAGAGAAGAGGGAGAAAAAAGGGGGAAAGATGGTGAGAGAAGTACAGAGGTAGCTATAGATAGGTAGCTACACAGGTAGCTATAGATAATTACCAATGCTTCCATCATTTGTAATTAAGCCTTCTTGAATAAGGGACAAAAACAAACTATTGGAACACTGGGTTAGGAATGTTCCAGGAATTCTTACTTTTATGTCAGACTTTAACTCTGTAGTTGGTGCCACTGTTGAACACAGTTGAAGAAGTGGTGTTCACATAGCTGACTTGAAGATTAGAACATGTACCTTATTTGGACACACTGGCAAATTATTTAAGAAGACTACTAGGATAAAGAAGAGACTTCCTTTTCTTCCATGTAGACTAATCAAACCCACTGTATGTGGAAAACCAACTTCATTCAGCACAGCAATGTGTGGGGAATGGGTGAGGAAAGTTGCTCTAATGAATCTCCTTGCTGAGGGCTCTCATGGTGACTACAAGTCATCTAGTTAAGTGTCCTTGTATTGGCCTGTGACTTCCATGAGAACATTGCCAGATGAGTAAAGTACCACCTATGTGCAAATTCCTTTATGAACAAACAAGCACCTGGTAAAGCACAGTATCATGGTAGAGACATGAAGGCCCACGGTATTCATGCACAAACTTCAGCCTGACATCAGGTGGCCACCTACCTATGATCCATATTTGCTTTCAAAGAATCTCTTCACAGAACTATTTAATTTCTACAATGCCCTGAGGTATTTTTTTAAATAATCTTTATTTTTGATAGTTATCTGAATAAAATATTTTAAATTAGAAACACACTAATAGAACTTGAATGTTTATGTGGTATAAAGATCAAATTTGTTCTTCCCAATCAATGTAAGCTATATATTTTCAAGTTATTTTAATGTATTTCTTTTTTTTTTTTTGGTCCGGTCATGGGGCCTGAACTCTGGGCCTGGGCACTGTCCCTCAGCTCTTCAGCTCAAAGCTAGCACTCTACCACTTGAGCCACAGCACCACTTCCAGTTTTTTTTCTTTTTTGCTTATATGGTGCTGAGGAATCGAACCCAGGGCCTCATGCATGCAAGGCAAGCTCTCTACCACTGAGCCACCTTCCCAGCCCTAATGTATTTCTTTTTAAATGTGGGATCTGAGCACCAAAAATGTTAAATGACTATATCTTATTAGGTATTAGACAGAAAATTGAGCTCTGGGGCATGTCTCAAGTGGTAGAATACCTGGCTAACAAGCACAAAGTCCTGGTCTCAAGCTCCAGTATTGTAGTAAAATCTGTATTAATACTTACTGTTTAAAAGCCTCTGTTTTGCAACAATGAGATGTACAAGTCGTTATGTCGAAAAACTATACAACTTTGGCTGGGGGTGTAGGGGGTAAGAGGTGGGGGGGAGGGGAGATGGGAAGGGATGGGAAGGGGAAACAAAGGAGGAGGCAACAATGCTTGATAAGAAATGTTCTCATTGGGCTGGGAAGGTGGCTCAGTGGTGGAGCACTTGCCTTGCATGCTCGAGGGCCTGGGTTCAATTCCTCAGCACCACATAAGCAAAAAGAAAAAAGCTGGAAGTGGCGCTGTGGCTCAAGTGGTAGAGCACTAGCCTTGAGCTGAAGAGCGGAGGGACAGCGCCCAGGCCCAGAGTTCAGGCCCCACGACCGGACCCCCCCTCCCAAAAAAAAGAAAGAAATGTTCTCATTACCTTGCCCATGTAATTGTAACCCCTCCCCTCTGTATGGTATTTTCACAAAAAAGCCTCTGTTTTGATGTAATAGAAATACTGCTTCTTAACCAATGGTTTTAATATTAGCAAATAAAAATTATAAGTTAATCATTGTTATTTTTTGTATATGTGCCACTCCAGGGGCTTAAACTCAGAGACTGTTCACTGTTTCTCTCATGGTGAGTGCTCTACCTCTTGAGGCACAGCTTTGCTTCTGACTTTTCAGTGGTTAATGGGAGATTAGAGGCTCACAGATTTTCCTGTCTAGGCTTCCTTCAAACCACCATGCTCAGCCTTCTGAGTAGCTAGGATTAAAGGTGTTGAGCCACCAATTCCCAGCTTTGTAACATTACTTTCTTAAGTACAAGAACACCCTGATGTATTTTACGGTGTGGCCTTATCACTTTATATTCATCTCCTCATTAACTCCTCACATATAACCCATGGATGAATATAAATTTAACAATATATGGCTTAGAATCAAACTTAGGGAAAGCTATCTAATGACCAAAACAAGGAGCTACCCTTTCTGGTGTTCCGCTAAGTAATGAGCCAAGTAAGAACTGTGGTTTCTTAATAGATCCCTATTATGGTCCTATATGGCTATATCACACACTCATGGCTCTAAAATCAACTCCTTTACAAGGAAAGAGTTTTTTAACCAATAAAGATGATATAGGGATATTTTAAGAGATATTATAGGGAATGTTATTATTGGAACACATTCATGGATCCCATAGGGTTTCCAGAACCATCCGTTTGGAAGCAATTTAACATCCTGAAAGTGTCCTGCCCAGAACGCCATGACCACGAGCCCTGGAGAGCATCTGTTGTTTAAAAAAAAGAAAAAAGAAGAACAATCTGAAACCAGGAATGTCATGCCTATAAATGACAAAATTAAATGAGAAGGAAAATTAAAATATTCACGTATCCAAGGCTCAAATAAGAAGAAAAATTAAAGAGGAATAAAGAAAAGGACCACATGCTTGTGTCTCTTTTTATGAAAAAACATTAGATCTTTTGTTCTGATGGGGATAAAAAAAAATCTCGCAGCCAGTGAAAGACAGCAAAACCATGTGTGGTGGGATGGATCACTTTTGTAAACAGGCAGCATTCTGTCAGGAAGCCAAATTTTCTTTTGATAATCAAAGTAATGAATGAACACAGGTGGCAGAATTTATCCTCTCATCTCTCTTTCTGGGTTCATTCTCTTGGTTACCTTAATTTCCAAATGCAAGGAAATTAAAGATGATCTAAAATAAGATTTGATTTATATCACTTGATGAGTGAATCTCAAGGGCATATAAAGTCTTCTCCAAGGATAGGAGAATCATAGATAAACACTCATAAGCACAAAATAGAAAAATCAAATATACCTCTCCCAAGGAAGGTAACTTTCCTAGGGACATGATTATAACAGTATTAAGGGAAATGTGATCCTCTTATTTTAGGAGTTACTGTTGTAGATTTTAAAAAACAAATGAAAAAATGAAGTTCTGAGCAGAGCACTGGTAGTTTGAGCCTGCAGTCCTGGGTATGTAGAAGGCTAAAATCTAGTGGACAGAGGTACAAAAGTAACCCAGACAGAGAAGCCCATGAGATTCCATCTCCAATTAAACAGAAAAGGCTGGTTGGATGGCTCAAATAGTAGATACCAGTTGTGAACAAGCAAGTCCCAAATTCAACCCCTGGTGCTAGCAATTCTTTTTTTAATACAGAGCTCTTCCACACAAGAAATTTCAGTGTTTGGAAGGCAGATAAAGGAGGATTAAGTATTAGAGGCCAAGCTTGGCTACTCAGAATAGAGTCTTTTTTATTTTATTTTACTATAAAGATGCCATATAGAGGGGTTGCAATTACATGAGTAAGGTAATGAGACATTTCTTTTCAAGCATTGTTACCCCTTCCCTTGTTGCTGTCCCATTATCCCTTCCCTCTTTCACCTCCCTCATTTCCCCTCTCCCCCCACCAGGTTATAAAGTTCATTTCCAATATACTGTCTTGTGGGTCTCATTGTTGCAATGGGTCATCCTGTGTCCTTGTTTCAGAGGCCCTTTATTAAGTGTTTTGTTATTCTGCTTCCCATTCCCAAATTAGACAAATGTATATTCAAGATATAGGGTACCAATGTCAAGTACAGTGACAACAGGGGATATACCATAGGGGGAAGAACATACAAAGGATACAAAAAAATCACCTAATACATTAAAAACAACAATAAAGAAAGACCTCTGTATCCATATAAGATGATGCTAAGTGAAATGAACCTCAAGGTAGGGACACAAGAATTTATTTTTAATTGATTTGTGTTGATTGATCACTGGAATTATTTTTTATCTTTTAAATAAAATCAAAACTATATAATCTCCAAAAAGAAAGAATTAATAACTACAAACCAGTTAACCATTTTGTTGATTCTGAAAAGTTCCAAACATGATTCTCTTGCATTATATCAACCCATCATCAAAAACTCTTTGGAACAAGGAGCTCAAGAACTCAACCCCAAAGCTAATAAACCAACTAATAAATGGGCAAAGGAGCTAAAAAGAAACTTCTCAGAAGAAGAGGTAAAAATGACAAAGAAACACATGAGGAAATGCTTATCATCCCCAGCCATTGAGGACCTGCAATCAAAACAATTCTGAGATTTCATCTCACCTCAGTTAGACTGGCCAACATCATGACTTCAAGCAACAAATGTTGGTGGGAATGCGGGGGCGAAAAGGAACTCTAGTGCACTATTGGTGGGAATGTAAACTAGTACAACCACTCTGGACAGCAGGCTGGAGGCTCCTCAACAAAACTAAGCATAGACCTTCCCCCATGATCTAGCCATACCACTCCTGTGCCTCTACCCAGAATACTGTAAAGACACTTGCACACCCATGCTTATTGCTACACTATTCACAATAACCAAGTTGTAGAAACAGCCCAGATGCCCTAAAATAAATGAATTGATAAATGAAAAATGTGGTACTTACACACCATAGAATTTTATACAGTCACTAGAAAGAATAATATTATGTCATTTGCAGAGAAACTGATGGACCTAGAACAAATCATGTTAAGTGAGGTAAGCCAAATTCAGAGACAAATGGTTCGTGCTTTTGCTCATACGCAGAAGCTAGACCTAAAATATACTGTGACATAGGCATTCACCTACAGTAAGCCCAAAGGAGGATACTCTTAGGAAAGGAACACAAAGGCACAATGCCTATGTGCACCTGATCATACAAAATAACATTTATCAAAATGAACTCCAGGAAATGGAAACAAGAGGGTTTTTTTCTTTGTTGATGTTTAGGTTTTCTTTCACTTTGGTCTTGTTTGTTCATTTATATGTTTTTGGGAGGGTAAGTGGGGTATAGAAATGGAGATACAAAGGGTGAACAAATGCAGCAGTGGAACTAACTAGACACTATGTTTTGAAAATGAATTATACCACTTGTGGGTAGGGAAGGGAAAGAAAAACTGGGAGAGAGTGAGGGAGGGGTGACATTGTCTAAAAATAAAT
Organism: Dipodomys ordii; assembly: GCF_000151885.1. Lineage (NCBI taxonomy): Eukaryota > Metazoa > Chordata > Mammalia > Rodentia > Heteromyidae > Dipodomys > Dipodomys ordii. The sequence continues at coordinate 3,632,603 of NW_012267356.1, read as the reverse complement.
ATATTCTCTACTGACTTGTGTAACATCACCTTTATAATAAAAATTAAAAATTAAAAAAATCTCTTTAGTACTTCAGATGAGCATGTCATCAAGAAGGAAGTACAAAACAGGAAAAGACACAGGAAGAAATCTCAGGACCTCACTAACCTCAGAATTACGCCTAGGAATGAGCTTAGAGCCTTTTACTCTCAGCCAGAGACCAGCAAGAAGTCTCCTGGCAAGAAGCCTCCCAGGGGAGACTATTCTTTTTGGTTCAGAGAAGTCCTTGGACACAGAAAGAGAAGGTGAATGTACATGGAATATACACACTTGTCTGTAATCTAAAAGCCAGCAGCTTTCCATCACTGAATTGCAAAGGCATTCACTGGTGACTGAATGAACAGAACCTTCCAGGTGTGGCTACATTGTACCGCAGGATACTGGAATTCACGATCACGTTACTTTCTTGAGAAGAGAGAAAGAGGTAATTGTCCTCAAAAATCTCGAATAGCAAAGCTATAAAAGGCCAAATGGAAAACTCACACTAAGGGAAGCAGGGAAAATTATGGGATCTCACCCAAGAAACAGCCAAAGCTTGCATGCACCATATTTCAATGACTTTTTAAAGAACAGAAAGATAGACAGCTTTAAGTATGTTAATAGCATTTGAAACTTACCCGGCCTATCTATGGTGTTTTGGACTTAACAAAGGACAAATTGACCAAAAGTAGAATAAAGAGCAGACTTCTGGGGACCAGCACAGGGCACTTGTGGCCAGTAATCATTATTTCTTCTCACTGAGCACATGAAGTGCACTTCCCTATAAATACCCAAGTCTGGAATTAATTTAGAAGTACTGATCATATTTGCAAAGAGTGAAAAGGTCACAAGTGGCTCACTGTACTGAAACTACTGTCCTGCAAAATCTTGCCTCTCATATCACACAAAGTGACCCATTGACTCCCAAGCTGAACTATAGAGGAAGAGATCACAGTTCAGGGTAAAGAGGACAGACTTAAGCTTGGTGCCAATAGCTCACACCTGTAATCCTAGCTACTCAAGAGGCTGAGATCTGAAAAATGGTAATTGTAAGCCAGCCCAGGCAAAAAAGCCGTTGAGGCTCTTATCTCCAACTAGCTACCAAAAAAGAGGGCAGACTTAGTAAATTTATGATTATAAAGATGACTCTGTGTAGAGAAAGTGAATAAAAATGAGGCCCATATTTTAAAATCAAATTGGCAGTTATTGGGCTGGTGTGAAGCAGAAATGGAAGGTAAATGGCAGGAGTGCATGGTCCACATGGAAGTGTTGTTCCTCTAGTGTACCATGATGAGGTTGATGACTCCTTAACTCATTGACTGATACCCTTACAAAACTACATGTTAGCCAGGTACTGATGGCTCACACCTCTGATCCTAGCTACTCAGGAGGCTGAGATATGAGGATTGAAGTTCAAAGCCAGCCTAGGAAGGAAAGTTTGTGAAACTCTAATCACCAATTAACCACAATAAAAGCCAGAAATGGAGATGTGGCTAAAGTGGTAAAGTGCTGTCCTTGAGCAAAAAAGCTCAGGGATGGTGCCCAGGTCAAGCCCTAAGAATGGCATATGCAAGTGTGCGCACGTGCGCGTGAACACACACACACACACACACAAGGCTATATGTTATGGTATGAAAACAATAGCTTAATAAAACTGCAATTGATTCTTTTTTTTAGTTTCAAAGCCAATATGTTTGAAAATTCCACAATAGACTTTTCTATACAGGAGACAAGTAACATTACAAATGTTCTATTAAAATAGGAACATTCTTTGTTTTTTTAAAGAACTTTCTTTTATCCATTGTTGAGAATATAAATTTTTATGACAGCTTTAAATCTCTTAAGGTTTTCACATTACTCTGAGTGGATTGATTTTTATCATCATTAACGATCCAAATCAAAAGAAGTCATCTCAGTAGCTTTTTCAACATTTCCTACTCTTTTGGCCAGTGGCACATTTACATTAATGTGCTTAAATACTGACAGATGACCAGAATCTGATCATTTTAGAGAAAATGTATTTTTAAAGTCCAATAGGCAAAGTAGTTAAGGTTTAACAATGGAGTCTAAAATCATTCTTAGAAAATAAAAGATATACTCATGAGTTTTAGTTACTTAAAATATTTTGAAAATACTATGAAATGTCAAGGTTGGCACCATGAGAAGAGTATCAGTCTGGGATGGGCATAGTGGATCCCACATATAATTAATTGGCTCAGGTCTCAAAGAATTGGAAGCCTTGGGTTTTAGGTCAGCCTACACAAAAAACTGGAGAGATACCATCACAACAAGATAGGAAAGGTGTTTCAGGCCTGGAATCTCAGGTGTACAAAGGCATGGCTAGGAAGATAATGATGTAAGACCAGCCTGGATTAAAAAAAAAAGTCTGAGGTCTGATTTGAAAAGCAACTAAAACAGTAAAGGACTTGGATTGTGACTTAAGTACTAGAGTATATCTCTAGCAAGTACAAGGCCCTGAGTTCAAACCCTGGTACCTTCATAAATCAAACCAAGGCAAACCAACAAAACAACAATAAAAGATGAAAAATATCACATCTTCCTCAACTGAGTACTAATGACATGGGCCAGTTCCCCTTCCTCCAGTTTTTGTATCTGTAAAATTGAAATAACAATAATGTTTACCACATTGTGCTGTTACTATGGTAAAAGACAAATGCATAACACATGAAATTTAGTGAGCAAGGATGCTAGGTGCTATTCTGTTACACACACACACACAAAATGGTCCTAAGGGTTGAACTCAGGGTCTGGGCTTTTATTTCTAAGCTTTTGTGTTCAAGGCTAGCACTCTACCATTTGAGCCACAGCTCCAATTTTCAGCTTTTTGAGGGTTCTCATGGAGTCTCATGGAGTTTCCTGCCTGAGTTGGCTTTTGAACTGTGATCCTCAGATCTCAGCCTCCTGAGTATCTAGGGTTACAGGTATCCATCACTGGGGCCCAGCTGGAAGGAAGATTTTATTCCCTTTCCTACTAAGCCTCTTCTCCAGGGACACACTAGCCCTCTATCTCCTCAGAAAGCTAATTCCTTAGCAGTGTTCATGCCAGTTGGACAGAATGTTTCCAGCTGTTGTAACAGAAAAACCTTCCAAGTCTCCATTACACAATAGCACAGAGCTAGTGCTAAATCCTGGAAGTGATCTAACATTCTCTCCTCAGCTGGTATCAATCCAAATTATGAGGCAAATCAAACAACAACAAAAGCCATCTGAGCAGAATTCATGTACATGAGAGACATTTACACAGGCTCTTCTATGTGAAAATTGCACCTAGTAATTGATGTGCTATGGAAGTCTTAAAAATAAAGTATGTTTAAGGTCTGGGAAACTGGTGCTAACAGTGTTGTAGAATCCCAAATGGATTCACATCCTGAGTGGGTGTTCTTATGTCCTGAAATGCATGTAGGTAAATGTGAACTCCCACGCCCCCTCCCCCCAATCAAGTTTTCATGCATTTGGATCTCCTTGTAAGGTATTAACAATACCTTCCCTCACACTTTGACTGCTGTGAGCAAATGAATGGCAACTTCACAGATCTGATCATTGACATACCTCCAAGGGAAAGTGCAAATGATAAGGCCAAAGGCTAGTGCCTTTCCTGCTTATGCTGAAATCTAAAATGTGCCACAAGCTGAGAGCATAAGGATTCATTTTCATGGAAAGCCATTTACTAGCCTGCTGGAACAAAAGTAAGCTTTTTATTTAATGCAAATTAAGAATGCATTAGAAGTATGAATAACTACACTATAACGTAAAAATGTTATTCCGTTATTTAGAATATATAGTACTCTTGCTTCAAAGTTGTGTGACTGCAGCCTAGTTGATGTGTTTCAACCTTTCCAAGTAAGACATCCTCTATCAACCTATTTAAAGGTGAACATGTGAAAAAATCCTACCTAATGAATCGATTGTAAGGAATCCTTCCAAATTTTGCCACTATCCACTGAGAGGAAATGAGTATTTTTAAAGCCTAGGCAATGCGCCTTGTAAGAAAATTTTTATATCACAATGAAACTCCTTTATACAATTAATTTATAATTAATTTAATGAATTAAAAAGAGATTATATGTTGAACTAGATGATACAAATCATTCAATGTATTATGCCCTTTATCACCAGTGAGCACTCTGTATAAAAAATAATAATGTTTGGTACTATTTTATCAAAATGTTTGACATCTTCCAAGTGGAAGTATCTCAGGGGAGTGATAATATGATCCAAGGATCATATTATCATATGATCTTATAAAGCTAATAATTGTCATTATATGCAAGAAGAATTGGATAAATGGAAGTATACTGTAAATAGTGATTGAATCTATCCAATACAGGAAATGGAAATACAGGAATCATAATTTTGTTGTTGTTGTTTTTGTTTTGTTCTTTTGCCAGTAGAGCTTGAATTCAAGGGCTTAAGCTCTTACTTGGCTTTTTTACTCAAGTCTGGCACTCTACCATTTGAATCCCATGGCTTTTTGCTAAGAAGAGAATGAAGATGTTATCAAGAACAAAATGACCAAAATTCCCATGCCATTCCTTATTCAGAACAACAGTCCCAGAAATGGCCTGAGAAATACGAAAATGATTTCATTTTATGTGGGGTCCTAGTAGCATCTACCACTGAATCAAAATGAAGCCATGAACTGGGTCTGCATAGATCTAGCCACTTCCTGCTAGGGCTTATTGTTTTCCTCCCAAATTGGGGCTCTAACACCAGAGATAGAGTTGGCCTTTGCATTCGAAAAAGTCCCTGTTGATAGGGTCAGAGGGCATCGTATGGCTGTTTGCAAATCCTGTCTGTTCTAATGGCAAGCAGTCACTGCAGCTCCCAGATCAATTATATGAAACATTTCTCTATTTTTTTGTGTGTCAGTACAGTGGCTTGAACTCAGGATTTCACTGTTCAAGGATGTCTCTCTACCATTTAAGCCACATCTGGGCTTCCAGCAGTTTTGCTGATAAATTAGAGATAAGAATTGAATGGACTTTTCTGCCTAGACTAGTTTCAAATAAAGGTCCTCAGATCTCAGCCTCCTGGGTAGCTTGAATTACAGGCATGAGCACCACTGCCAGCCCTTCCTATTTTGCCTTCTGCACTACACATGAGAAACCACTCACACATTAATGAAGATGTACTGTACTCACAAACTGACACATTGAATTGAAACACCATTGTACAACTATTTAAAGATAACAAAACTAAAAAAGATTTGAAAATAAACAACCATGTTAATTTTCATTTCTAGGCAGCTACTTCATACCAGTTTACTATACGCATTGTTGTTCTCAATAGCCAAGTGAGTGTGCTCTATTATATCCCTAAGCATGCTAGCTGGAAATTATCTGCAAAAGCTTGCCCTTCTATATTCTGCACTTATGACAAGTGTTGTGATGTTCTTTCTGGGCATCTTCAATGTTGGAAATTTTCTCATGCAGAGGGATTGCACCTGACAACAGGTGAAAATTTAAAACTGGCTCTCACATGAACAATGTTAGTGACTTGTAATCATCCTCATTGAAGATTTCCAGAAGATGCACAAGGAAAACCCTCTCCTGGTGTGATGTATGGAGGGAAGAACAAATACAGCTCACAGCATATCTATGGACTCTGTGGCAACCACGTACATGAATCTCTCCTGCACAATCAGCACTGCTTCCGCCTCTCTCAACCTCCAGTTACTTCCCATACAGGAAGTTACCCATCCTCCATGGAAACTGGAGTACAGTGAGAATGCATTTCCTACTAATGGACTGGATGCTTTCCAGAACATTGCTGCTGGAAGACATATCTTGCCATCTGATGTTAATACTGGCATTGAGGGGATGATGATAAAATCACTAAATCAGCTATAATTAATGTTTAATCCACCTACCATGCAGCATGGTTGGTGGTATAGCTCAAGAACAGAGTGCTTGCTTAGCTTACACAAAGGCCTGAGGTTGATCTCCAGCACTACAAAAATAATAACAACAACAATCATGGACCAGGTAACAGTCATTTGAGGTCTTTGGACTCTGATGTTCTATTCAGGATGCTTGGTCATTTTAGCTATCTCACTACAGTGTGAATATATATCACTTGAGATTCTTGAGAAAATGTCCATTCTGATTCAGTGGGTCCCAGTGCAGCATGGTAGTCTACATTTCCACATGATACTAGTGGTACCACTGCTGCCGTCTCCTGATACTCTTTTAGCAAAGCTTTAAATAACATAGATGAAGTACATTTCTGCTGATGGTGGGGTTCTTGACAATCTGTTTCTGTTATGTAACGCGTTACCAGCTTACATCCTACTATTCAAAAAGAGCCTCAGAATAAAATATCTAAGGGCTGAGGATATAACTTAATAATCCAGCACTTCCTTACAATGTGTGAGGCCCCGGATTTGAAACCCAGAACTACAAAGAAAAAAATAAGTAGAATGCCTATCCCACTTTTTAAAATAATGCTTGTGATAAGTTACTTTCTTCCTGGATGATTCCCTATAAATTCAAAACCAACTTTTATCTTTTTTGCAGGCCTAGTGTCAGTTTAGATTACAGTCCTCTATGGACAGGGTAAATAAGGAGAGTAGAAAGATCTCTATAAGGACATGCCTGCCCTGTAATTTCTGATTCTACCTACCAGAATCTTAGCCACAAGTTAAAACCAAGAAAAGTCATTTAGCAAACATTAAGCAGCTAATGAGGGAAGCTTAGAATATTGAAGCTGATGAAGCACTGTCTTCTTTCTCCAGGTAGTTTGGTCCTTTTCTGCAAGTGCATAAATAGTTATAATAGTTATGCGCTGGAGAGGGACTTGGTGCTTCTTCCTTCCCTCGGGGAGAATCTCATAAAGGATCTGTACCACAAATAGACCACTGTACCACAATAGACCTAAAAGCCTAATCTACCTGGCATTTATGGAACAAGGCTAGACTTTTTAAATCAAATGGGATTGAAAATTATAAAAAAAAATTCTAAGCAGATTCCAAGAGTGGACATGAATTCTGAGTTGCAACCACCAATCATACATATTCCTCAATTTACTGTTAAATTCAACATATTAGTTGAAGAAACATTTGACTCACCTAATCTAGTTAGGAACCCAGTCCATAGTACAGTCTGGGTTGGGTCATCGCATAATCATATATCTTCCCTTACTCCATGACCACATAGCTTCTAGGACCAGAGACTGCCCATCATTGACCCACGTTGTTTTGTTGTTGGTGGTGGTGGTCATGGGGCCTGAACTTTGGGCCTGGACGCTGTCCCTCAGCTCTTCAGCTTAAGACTAGCGCTCTACCACTTGAGCCACAGTGCCACTTCTGGCTTTTTTTTGCTTATGTGGTGCTGAGGAATCAAACCCAGGGCCTCATGCATGCAAGGCAAGCACTCTACCACTGAGCCAAACTCCCCAGTGCTTCGTTGACCCGCATTTAAATTCACATTGAAATTTAAATTCATAGCTTCCACTGCACACATATCATTTACATACCATGGCAAGTAAAATTCCCAAGTACATCCCTGGTAAGTCTTGGTACATGTGCACATTGAACAATTTTTCAAGAATAACTTGTTTGCTTCTAGAATGTCCTGCTTGCATCTAGTCTGACTTTGAGCACTATTACCTCTACATTTACTCAGCACAGACAGTTCTACAAAGAGAAAAAGTACAGAGGGCAGTTGGCTTCAGAAGACCTTTACACTGGGAATAACAAAGATAGAGAGCTTAATACATTTTCTTTATATATGTACACACTGACATGAAGTTACCAGAAAAAAAAAACAAAATTGCATACAGTGTTGTCATAAAAGGGAAATAGCAAAAGATTTGACCAAAACATGAATGAGATCTATCTTATCAATGAAATTATGGGCAATTCTGACTTCTCTTAATATTTTCTCATTTATTTGAAAATTCTTTGCATTGATTGCATATTAATCTCAGGATAGAAAAATCTAATTAAAAATTAAATCTCCCATCTGTCTTTTTTCATTTTTACAGCATGTTGTTTATAACAGAGTTTGGATTTAAAATTAGATTTTTAAAGTTCCATTCAATTTTCAAAACAACCGTCTTTTAATTTCCAAAACAACAATCTTTCATTTAATTTAGTCTAAAAGATTTGAACTAATCAGAAAAATCTGTTCCAACATATTGTACTCGACCACCACAAAAGCCCTTGAATCCTATATGTTTACATCCCTGCAATAATTGAGCCAGATGCTTTTTATGAGAATATCTTTGTTGGCTCCTTACCAATTTTTAAATCCACAGAATATATCAATCTTTATTCACTGGATGGCCAAGGCCATGTCAGGAAAGTGCAGAGCAATTCATCTCACTTAGAGGGTAAGATTTTTCTAGCAGAATATCTATTGTTCTCCCCACAGGATTTAAAAAAATGTTTTCAATAGCCAAAATGCTCCTAAATTGGCAGATGAGTTGGTTTAGTTTTTAATTAGCTTAGAATCTTTTATGAAGCAGGAGTCCAAGCTAGAGAACAACACTATGATGAGCTTCATATAGTCTGCAGTTACACTGCAGACAGCACTTCTGCTGCTTACATTTGTACATCACCAGAGACCTGGGTGACTAACTCATTTCCTACATGGCCATGGCCTCTATAAAATTGTCAAGCACTAATGTGCTAATGTAAACAGGACAGCCCATAGAAAACTGGTCAATTTTCCAGTCATTTAATCATTCAACTGTTAATCAGGCAAGCCTTTACCTACTGAGAGACCAATTCCTCAGGCTCATTCTACAACACTTACAGGAGGAAACAGGCAGGACCGCTGATCAGCACTGGGAAGAATTGTGGGGCTATGTGCAATGGACAGTGAGTGGACCCCCAAGAGAGAAAGTTGTCAATTCATCATGAGCAGGTAAGATGTTTCATTGATGAGGTCACCTTATCAAAGTCTTGATGGGAAGTGCTGTGGTGATGATTCAATGAGATTGTACAGAATCAGAACTGTGATGAACTCCAGTGTTCTAGCAACTAGAACCGTGCTGGGCACAGAGAAGGTAGTTAACAAATAATAGTAATAATAATATTAATACCACCTTAGGAGTAGAATAAATTTTCAACACATTATTTAAGGAATATCTTGTACAATTAAAGAAATGAAGAAAATGATATCCGGGTTGCATTTACAACCTACTGACAATAAATGAAATCATTTAAAAATACCACTAATTTATACAATAATACAACTACAAGTATACTTGTTTGTGTGTGTGTATGTTTGTGTGTGTGTGTGTGTGTGTGTATGTGTGTGTGTGTGTGTACTTATTTTGAATTCAGGGCCTGGTCACTGTCCCTTAGCTTTTTCCACTCAAGGCTGGTATTCTATCATTTGAGCCACATCACAACTTCTGACTTTTTTCTGGTTAAATGGAGATAAGAATCTCCATTTCTTGCCCAGCATGATTTCAAATAGCAATCCTCAGATCTCAACCTCATGAGTAGCTAGGATTAGAGGCTTACAAGTGTAAGGATTTTTTAAGGATTCTAAACTACGAAGGCCAAAGGAGAAGGACTAATAAATATTGAAGACCTGACATCTATTAAGCAGAGCCTTTAAACAAGTACTTTATCAACTACATTATGAGGCATGCACAATTATTTTACTGTTAAAGAAAGTGAAACAGATTCAGAGAGTTAATGTCTCTTGCCAATGGTCACAGTACTGATGAATGTTAAAGCTAACATTTAGTTTTATCAATGTCTTAACTGTAAATTTCATGCTCTTTTCATTCTGTCATGATGCATTTCAATGTGAAAAAGACACATTCATAAAGGAAGAAATGATTAGACATTATTAAGGAGTAATTTTAAGTAGTGAGTTCCTGTGGTACATTTAAAATATAGTCTTCAAAACCCTAAAATACAACTGAACCTTCAGCTTTTCAGTTGTAACAATGAACAATAATTAGCCACCCATGACATTGTTAAATTTGTCACAGGAACCTTGTAAAATGTAACCTCTTAATTATTGATAAAGCAAGCATTACTGTCCTTATTCTGATTACACAGGAAATGGAACTATATCAGAACATCAACTGTTCCCTTTTGGATAGAGAATTAAACTCAAGTCTGTTGACCTAGGAGACCAGTATTCCTCTGCATTCTGTTCCTGATTATATTTATGTTTAAATTGCAGCACGTAGAAGCAAGTTTAGCCATTGCTAATACACTTGTCATACAGGGTTTTAAAATGTAATTAGTAAGCTGGCAAATTGGTAAGCTTTCCATTATAACAAAGACCTGAGTTAATCAACTTATAGAGAAAAGAGGGTTGTTGGGGCTCAGCTGGGGAGTCCTGTCTGATATCAGTGCTTTTAGGGCAGTCGTGGGAGGGAGGGGGAGAAGAGGACAGGGAGACTGGGCATCATGGCTGGGAGCATGTGACCTGGCAAAACCAGAAAGTGAAAAAAAGGACTGAGTTCTCACGATCCCTTTAAATCTCCCACTAGGCCTCAACTCATAAAGCTTCCTCCACCTCCCACTAGTGACAAGGTAGGGATCAGGACTCTGACACATGGGCGTCTGGTGGACATTAGAGATCTATACCATAGCAAGTGGGGAAATGAACTTAATTTTCCAAGCCCAAATAAGAAACCTCAAACTAGAATTTTCAGACTGAACTCTAAGCCTGGCCCCAGCTGTCATGAAAGTTGGAGTTATTTCCATCATTGCTACATGCTCCAGGGCTCAAAAGCCAGTTCAGGATCCCCAGCCATCACCAAAGCAGCAGAAGTCACCACTAAGAGGCGATTTCAAAACGGTCTTCTCAAAGTGTCCACACAGTGCCCTCAGAATACTCAACGGAAAGCTTCTTCAATCCTGCTGGGCAATGCTGGGAGAACTCAGCGTTCATATTGTGGAAAACTGACTTCTGCTAAAACTAACCTCTGTCAAAATAGACATTATTGCAGACAGACAATCACGACTGATTACATTGTCAGAGGAATTCAGACTACAAGAAGGGAATTTAGCTCTTCCCAGTTTGGAGGAATTAATAGCTATATAAGAACAGGTGTCACCCATAAATCCTGATTATCCACCGAAGATATATAATATAAAATAGCACAGTTAATTCTGAACGCTTGAATTCTCTGAGTGAAGCTTCGTAATTATTTTTAAGCTCCTTTCTCTTTGAAATCAGCTAAGATATTTATACCTGTTCCCAGCTCTATTAAATCATGTGGATGGCTTACCAGGTGATCTGAGTACTTGTAGAAAATTTTAATTTGACATTTTAAGACACAAACGAAATTAACAGTACCAGCTTTATTATCCTAACTGAAAATTCCTGCATTCATTTTTACAACATAGATAATGTATCTCATCATAATGCTGAAAACTTGTCTACCAAAATCGAGCTATCTACCAAAACTTGTCTACCAAAATGTTAGAGCTGTCACGGAAAAGCTTTTTTAGAAAAGGGAAAATACCAGTTACCTACAGCTACAGAAAATCTCCTTTCCTGGTTTATTCAATTCCTATAATATCTTCAGTTCCTTACATCTTGTTTAGAATCTTTTTCTTTTTACATTTTCTATGTTCAACAACTGCTGTACATAGCCAAGGTCAGATGTTAAAGTTTACCACTTTTTAGCATATGATAAGAGACTGATTCCAAGTTCTTTAAACCCCCATGTACACCAAATTATTTTTACTTCAGATTATAATATTCAAAAATCAAAAGGAAAAAGTAAAGAACACTTTTGGAATCTGATTCATAAATTTATACTGTCATTACCTTTTCCTGAATTTCAATAAACTCCTACACTAATGTGCAAAAGGAAGTGGCTATAATTATAATTCTTTTTCAGAAATGTTTGGATCTATAAGTTTACAATTGGTGATGGGAATTTACAATATAAAGATACAGAGTTGGGCACTGGTGGCTCACACCTGTAATACTAGCTACCCAAGAGGCTGAGATCTATGAGAATGTAGAAAGAGGTGATGCTGATCAAGATGCACTATATTCATAAACTGCTTTGTTAAGTGGCAACTCCTTTTGTAAAGCTACTTAAAGATGAAGGAAGGAAGGAAAGAAGGAAGGAAGGAAGGAAGGAAGGAAGGAAGGAAGGAAGGAAGGAAGGATGAGGGCAGCTAATCCCTAAGACTTACCTTCAATCAACCAGTGAAAAGCCAGCCTTAAGAGTGAGACCCTGAGTTCAAGCTCAGTACTGGTGCCAGTATATATGCACACATAGAAGAAATCTAGGAGAATGACTCAAGTGGTAGAGCATTGCCTAGCATACCCATCCCTGAGTTTAGTCCCTAATAAAACATATATATATATATATATATATATATATACACAGAGAGATACAAAGATGTAACTGATTAATTTATTGACAGCAACTGAATTCCTCAACATGGCATCTATGACATCTGTTCTCATTTTTGTGTCTATATCAATTTGCATATATGGTAGTCCCACTTACCTATGGAGCATGTGTCCTAAGACACCTCGTAGATGCCTGGAATGGCAGATATCCATATGTGTGTGTGTGTGTGTGTGTGTGTGTGTGTGTGTGTGTGTGTTATAATTTTTCACTCACACCTAAGATGAAGTTTAATGTAGAAATTAGGTGCAGTAAGGAATTAACAGTAATAACTAAAGATAAAATAGACCAATTATAACAATATCCTCTAATAAAAGTTATATGAGGACGTGGTCCTGTGGATTAAGTGGTAGAGTGCTAGCTCTGAGCTGAAGAGCTAAGGGTCCGTGCCCAGGCCCAGAGTTCAAGCCCCAAGACCAACAAAAAAAAGTTATATGATCTTGATCCTTTCTCTCTCTCTCTCTCTCAAAATATGGAATTCTCCATTGAATAGTTTCAGACCATAATTGATCACTGAAACCATGGGAAATAAAAGCATAGATAAGGGAGGAGTACTGCATCTCATCTGAGTGCTCTTTCCCTAACATGGAAAACTCCAGGAATCAAACTGCACACAGTAGCATGCTCATTGTGGTAGACTTTACAAAGTGGGTGGCTTATATGAAATGTCTATAGGATAAAAATATAACATCCCTGAGTTTTTCTTTTACTTCCTAAGCATGCTGCAATGCTGTCTACATCTTAATATCAAAGAGTAGATGCAATGGAGCTAGGCCTAGCTATTCTACCTGAAGAACAATACAACACATCATTATATTTCAGAGGTAAGGGGAATTGTTGGCAAGTGTCATATCAATGATCTTTACAGGATAAATTACCTGCTTAGGCCTTTGCTGTTCTAAGGTGTGCTGTTCTTTGTGTTTCTAAGGAAGGAGTCAGTAAGCAGATTTAGGAACTGCAGAGAACCATATTTACTTTTCCATCAAAGGCTTTGAGACCTATGCAAGGGTATCTCTATAGGAAATCTTGTACCTTTGGGGATTACTTGAATCACTTAAAAATAGTCATGATTCTAGGAATGGCCACTTGACAGGAGAGTGAATAACCCACAGCAAAGCCTCACCATGCAGACCCACACTGCAGCAAGAGGAAGACATGCTCAACCCCTCAGGTTCTGCATTTCTTTTCAGTTATGAAGAAAGGGGGCATGGTTTGAACCATTAACAAATGCCCGCTTTTGCTTGGAGGAGCCTTAATCAAGACCCAGATAAATAATAATACATCACTAAAAGTGGGACATAGAATGTATGTCCTTGAACTCCCCAGTCAAGAGCAGCCAGGAGCCTTGATGCCATGGTGAAGAGTCATCCCGAAAGTTAGAAGGAGGAAGTAGGAGAGATGATGGCAAAGCTCTTATGGAATCTCTGGTGTTTCTGAATAAGGAATGAACGGTGGATCATTAGAAAGGACTTGCTCACAAACAGGGTGATCATGAGCCACCACAGGCCTCTCGGCCAACCGCAACGTTTGCAAAATCTTTTCCTATATGGTACAGCACTTCCAAGCTGTTGCTTCCTTTAACTCAGTCTGGAATTTTCAGCAAAGAGCTGTGAGATGAACTCCTGGGTTGAGGTTTAATGCAGACCCAAGAGGCAACAAGCAAAGACACCATGTGGCGGGAGGAATGAGTGAAAACACCATGTGGTCTATGCCCTCCAGTGGCAGTCTCCTCTGTGTAGCAAGTCAAACAGCAGGCGCAAGCTTTCACCATTCCCTTGTTAAAAACCCCAGCATGGACTGTTTCCAACCGGGGACCATCTGCAGGCTGCCTGAGGTAAATGTGAAAAGCTTAAATCATTTTCACTCCTCACCCAAAGCACTCTCAAGTTAGTCACTTTTTAAACAGTCCAATTCTTTAATACAAGAAAATACCTTTAAATGTGGACATTAGGTTCTCCATATATCTTAGAGATTTGATATATAAGCTCAATGAAGCTATAAATATGTATGTAGGGCTGGGAAGGTGGCTCAGTGGTAGAGCGCTTGCCTTGCATGCCTGAGGCCCTGGGTTCGATTCCTCAGCACCACATTAGCAAAAAGAAAAAAGCTGGAAGTGGTGCTGTGACTCAAGTGGTAGAACGCTAGCCTTGAGCTGAAGAGCTGAGGGATAGCGCCCAGGGCCATAGTTCAGGCCCCACGACCGGACCCCCCCAAAAAAATATGTATATTTACATATATATTTGTATTTACAAGTATATACGGCTACATATGGCTCAATTAAAGCTATAAAATATATGGCTCTGTTAATCTATAAAATAAATGAAGAGGGACAAATAATGTCAATGGTGGTGTCCTGTTGCCCCCCCCATAGATCCCAATGCCACCACAGGCATAATAAGATGCCATCCCATTGTGCAAAGCATTATTCTACAGGAAAGGTGGAGGAAAATGGCTTTGTCCACAGAGGCTTAGCAACCTCAGTTGTTGCCAGGCTGTCAAAAACTTCTACTTGAACTAAATGCTTATAGGGCAAATTTCTCTTTTGAACTGAAACAATGCCAAAGACTCCTGGGGTCTACAGAGAAGCATTTTGTTTGGAAACCCAGGCAAAAAAGTTTTTATGTTCTTTCCACTTTGTCATCTAATACCTCTGCAACTTGGCAATTCCTGCTATGAAGAGAGAATGCCACAGTACTCCTACTGTCATACCAGCAAATGGTGTGATTGACAAAAACAATTAAGTGCAACAGTCCGCAGAACAGTTGCAGAAAAAATATACACACGAAACATATGTGTGTGTGTATATATATACACATTTCTGCTTGTCTCATAAAACTTGCTAATATATATATATATGTGTGTATGTATACACACATATGCATGCACACACACACACACACACACACATCAGAACACATTGAAATGATACTCCTTGAACAAACTACTTGTGCTATAATTTGGATCTTGAAGGTCCCCAAAAGCATTTTTTAGTGGTGATACTGGGGATGGAACTCAGAACCTCTTGCTTATTAGACAGATGCTCTGCCACTTAAGCCATTCTACCAGCAAAAACACATTCTGAAAGGCATGGTCCCTAGAGTAGAGCTATCAGGAAGTGGTTGAATGATGAAGAGGTGGAGCTTAATGAGAGGTCTTCAGGTCACTGGGGATGTACCCTTAAAGAGGATGTGGAACCTTGACACCTTCCTCATTTTCTTTCACTTCCTTCCATGCAATGAATGATTTTACTTGTCATGTATTCCTGCAACAGTGTGCTACCTCACCACAAGCCCAAAGGAATCATGGATCCCAAAAATCGGGAGCCAAAATCAACATCTTTCTGTATATAAGTTAATTATCCCATGTGAAAGTGACAGAGCAGCCCATGACAACTCCCTCAGAAGTCCTTCCACAGTATATTTCTATATGCTTGGTAGACTTCTCTGCTACCAGGGTTATCAGCCCAAGCTCTGAAGTGATATCAGTTCCACGTCTGGCTCCAGCATTTCTGGTATCTTCCTCTGTGAAATGGGGATAATAACCTAGCCATTATAAGGATTAAACATGTTAACAGATGCAAAGCACTTAAAATAATATCCAATGGAGCTATTACCATGATCATTATTGCAGTTCAAAATTCTTTCCCTTGTACTGTCAATCCCACAAGCACTCTATTAAACAGGAGTCATAAGTTTATGCATAGTTTACTGGTGAGTTTAATGAGGCACAGTTATGTGCTTTAAAAACAATCATAAATACTCTAAATAATCCATATTTGAATCCAAGTCTTTAAACATTAAACCTGCGATTCTTTCCCATTACATTGGATTATTTACATGTAAAACAAAGAAAAATAACCATAGTAAAATGTTGACACTAGATGAATTCAGAAAGGAAGAAACAACCAAAGAACATCATACTATTTATTGTAAAATACCATTCATAAGATAAGTCTATGATAAGTTATTATAGTAATGAAAGATGATTTTTAGAGTTAGTAAATAGCAATTTGGAATACTCATTATTGTGAAATGAGAAGAGGAGGAGAACTCACATATCCTTGTCCTAAATTTTACTTTTTATAAAAACTAGGCAAACTCTCATTTAGTTAAGCACTCTGTCACTTGAACCACATCCCAGTGGTAAATCTCCTTCATGAGAAAAATCAGTGCCTGAAAATCCAAACCTACGTGATGTTTGGGTAACTCATTAGGAAAGGAACAAGGAAATGGCTCAAAGATTAAATATGAAGCTTGCCATTTGTTGCTACAGTAATTCACAAGCAAGCAGAGACTTTCTGGTCATAAATGTATCGGTAAGATTCAAGTCATGCCTCTTTGGTCTACTAGATTGAAAATCTCATTCCTAGGATTCCTTGTCCACATGCAAGTTTTATGAGACAAGCAGAAGTGTGTTCGATATAAATGAACAACTGGCATGGATTCCTTCTTTCCTAATGAATTCTATAAAGTTAGAACACTTAAATGGATCCCTAGGGGTGTGATTCTTTCATAACTAACACTCTTTCTGGTATTAGCATCTATTCTACTTCATAAAGTTTGTCTGAGCCTTCAAAAACTTGTCATCTTTATTTAATGAGATTGATCTCTTCATTTGCGAGTCCAGTGATAATTTTTAATATGAATCATACACAAACTTTTCAAATATCCTCTTAAAATTAAAAAAAAGAGGCAACCAGGGACTTATGTCTGTAATCCTTGTGACTCAGTAAGATGAGATCCAAAGGATCATGATTCAAGACCAGCCCAGGCAGAAAAGTCCATGAAACTCTATCTTTAAAATAATTGGCAAAAAGCAAAGCTAGAGGTATAGTTCAAGTGGCATAGTACTAGCCATAAGCAAATAAGCCAAGCAAGCACATATACCTGAGTTCAAAACCTCAGTACTGGCAAAAAAAATCAAAAAGCATTTTGATAGCCATATTTAAAATTATTTTCAAGGAAATACGTTAAATGCCATAAATGATCATCTTAAATGAAAAGATACTGGCCCTCCTTTTTTTTTTTTTGTCAGTCATGGGGCTTGAACTCTGGGCCTGGGAGCTGTCCCTGCGCTCTTCAACTCAAGGCAAGCTCTCTACCTCGAGCCACAGTGCCACTTCCAGTTTTCTAGTGGTTTATTGGAGATCAGAGTCTCATGGACTTTTCTTCCCAGGCTGGCTTTGAACTGTGATCCTCAGATCTCAGCCTCCTGAATAGCTAGGATTACAGGCGTGAGACGCCAGTGCCCTGAGATACTGGCACTTAAATCATGCTGGGAATGTGCTCTGTGTTGTCTTTCATTTCTCTCACACCAAGGTTCTATCAAACCCCGTCAAGAGTCCACATGAGAGGCTGGCAGGTGAGACTTCTTTCTATTTCTCCACTCAGCTCACATGAAAAGATCTACTCATCCACATCAACAGATGTGCATCCTCATTTTAATTCTGAAATTATGTGTAAATACAAGATGAATAAAGTTCTAGACCCCTTGAGCCCAGCCAGATGGAAATACGTCAGTGCTTAGCTATATGTTTTCAAGCCCAGAAAACTTAAATAAGTCTCACCAATCAATATTCCTGAGACATAGAATCTTTAAGAGAAATTATATTTAGGTCAAAAAATGGATTTGACTTTACTTATCACAGTTTATCTTTGCAAGGCAGTGATGCATAAGGCTCTGAGATGTAGGGCTATTGCAGACAGAGGATTGAAAAACATTATGTTAAGCAAATAATAACTGAAAAGTAGAAATCTTGAGTAATCAACTCATCTTCAAAAATAGCCTCTTTTTTCTCCCTTTGTTCCCATCAGTAGTTCTGCACACTAACCTTGGCCTACCTTGAGATGAACAGGATTGTGATAGAAACATTAGGAGAATGTCTACCAGCCACATGGATCTCTAGTGCCCTGTTTTCTTGGCATCGTACCACACACTACCCTTACCTGTTTCCCATCCAAGGTGTACAGGCGTTTCACCACTCCCGAATCCAGCTTGATGGCGTCGGTGATATCAGTGAGAACCTGCTCAAAGGAATGAGCTGTCTTCTTGTTCAGCAGAATCCTCACAGCTTTCCGTGGCTTCACCCCACTTCGGATGATGGTGACTAGCTTGGGCCGAATGAAATCCTTGTTCTCTCGCACTTCGGATGGGCTCCCTTTGGCTGTGGCCAGTGAAGATACCGCCCTGGAGGCCGAGGTGGTCTTGACGTTCACGGACCAGTTGGGGTTCACATTCTTGGTATACTCCAGTTTCTTGAAGGGCTCAATGGAGCCGCACACATAGCTCTCTCCTGAAGAAGAGACAATGTAAATTCACACAGATGGAACTTCTTTTTCTTTTTCTTCCTACATTCTCTTGCAGTTATTTTTCTTTTCTTTTTCTGGCTATGATTTAGCTGTAGTTTTTAAAATGATGGAAGATACATTGTACTTATAAACTGATTTGGTGAATGATAGACCCTTTGTACAACTACTTACAGATAATAAAAATATAATTTTAGGAAAACAATGGAAGTGTGATGAATAATGAAAATAGAAATAGCTGACTTGTAATTTGGTTCCTGACGTCTTGGGGAGAAAACAGGTCTTCATTTATTCATTTTCAGTTGCTAATACAAATATTGATAGGTTTGAATCGAGCTCAAAAGGTATGAAATTAAAAATAGTAGGTATTCTTTGAGACTTAGAGATAAACTACCTTTGCTACTTGAGGTAATTTAAAAACTAAAAATATATCTGACATCAGTTTCTTAAAATAGCTATATAATTTATAATTTTGATGAAAGCATAATACTAAACATTCTGTAAAGTCAAGTAAAATTCTGAAAGCAAGCAAAATAACCACCCTTTCCTTCTCTGTCATCTCCACAGTGCAGCCCATAGCGAGCCACACAATTGTTGAAGGTAAAAGATTTAGAGAATGTTCAATATTCAAACTTTTGCTGCATAAAGTGACTTTAAAAGAAATATCATTTCATGATGGATGTAATGAGAATCTCTTAATGAACATAGCCATAAGTGGTAAGATGTGTACTATTCACAAAAGAAAGCAACACATGTATCAAGAGATGACAAATTGTAAAGTTACTAATTCTACATACGGATTTCATAAAGTTAAAATATCTTGAAGGTCTTATACAGTTTCTCTTTTTAGTTGATTAATCTTTATAACCAGGAGGAAGTAGGTGAAAATATTTTAAAAGCCTTCATTAAAAAATTTCAGGCAGGTAAAGCAACCCAGGCCTAATCCAACACAACCCATTTACTTTTTTTTATTGTGAAAATACTGTACAGAAGGGTTACAATTATATGAGCAATATAATGAGTACATTTCTTATCAAGCATTGTTGCCTCCTCCTTTGTTTCCCCTTACCATTCATTCCCTCTCGCTGCCCCCCCACCATTTACTTTTATCTAAATCCTTGTCCTAGTTTTAAATTAATGATACAAGATACAAGACCACAGAATGAAGTATTAACATAAAAATAACTGAACCTGAGTTTAAAAAAATAAAAACGATAGACATGGTATCCAGAATTTATTTTGCAAATTAAGAAAACATTTCACTCTAACATGCATACTTACACATTACACCACCATAGAAGTTATACACTAGTATACATTTAACTAGCCTCTTTTCTCTCCATCTGGTAAATGATGACTAGTTCTAACTAGTCATTCCCTGGAGATATAGGGGAAAGGAGGCAGAGGAGACAAAGGGGAGGAGGAAGAGAGGGAGACTGAAGGGGAGA
Organism: Dipodomys ordii; assembly: GCF_000151885.1. Lineage (NCBI taxonomy): Eukaryota > Metazoa > Chordata > Mammalia > Rodentia > Heteromyidae > Dipodomys > Dipodomys ordii. Next base: position 3,612,463 of record NW_012267356.1, on the reverse strand, counting down.
GAACAAAAGAACAGTGGTGCTTTTGAAGGCTAGAAGGATGTTATGAAAGTGCCACTGGGAACAGGTTAATTAGAAATTCATTCTCAAGGTTGCCTCTCCAAGCATGTGGCCTTGGACAAGTCCTCTAGATTTCTGAAGGGTAGTTTAATCAACTGTCAAATGAAACCTCACTAGGTTTTTATGAGGGTCAAATTAGATAGGAGAGGGGTTGGGGAGAGTACAATGGAAGAGTGCTTGCTTACTTAGCATATACAAATCCCTGGAGATGGATTTCCAGGACATCCCCCCCACACACACACACAAATATACACATACTAAACAGTAGAGAACAAGGTGATCTTAAATGCATAGTTGCTACACATATAAAAGTAGCCTGAAGCAGCACCCTTATTGAATAGTAAGTCTGAAATGGAAATTAAAAACAAAATGACTTGACATCAGGATCAGGTCTTATGTAACAATATGCTAATTATTTCTTTTTTAAATAATTTTTATTGTAAAGATACTGTACAGAGGGATTACAGTTACATGAGTAAGGTAATTAGTACACTTCCTATCAAGCATTGTTACCCCCCTCCTTTGTTTTTCCCCAACTATCCCTTCCCTCTCCAACTCCTCCCTCCCCACCCCCAAATTGTAAAGTTTGTTTTCAACATAGTGTCTTGTCTCATTGTTACAATGGGTCAACCTGTATCCTTGTTTCAGCATTTTGTTATTTCCCTTCCCCTCCCCAAATTAGAAAAATGTATATACAAGATGCAGGGGATCAGAATCAAATACAGTGACAACAGGAACATACAAAAACAAAAAACAAAAAAATCACATTAGCACATTAAAAACAACAGCACCAAAGAAAAATCTTCTTGTGTCCCTATCTTGGGGTTTATTTTGCCTTATGCTAATTATTTCTAAACATAGTTACCACTAGCCATTACACTGTATCTATCTCAATTAAAAAGAGCTCCCAAAAAGCTCCTTCAAAAGACACACAGTCCATAATTTTCCAACAGCTTTTTCAAAAGCCAGCTTTTGTCAAAATTCTGTGCTATTTGAAAACAGACAATGATATGATTATTGTAAGTTTAATATATGAAGGTAGTAATTCAAAACAAAACAAAACATAGAGTTGTTAACAGTGTAACAAATTTTTAACTTCACAAGAATATAATAAAATAAGGAGTCTTAAGAATATAAGATGTTGAGTGAATTCGTTGAAGAATGTATTTGTTGCATGGAAGAAAGAAACACACTACTTACATTTTCTTAGTAAACTACACTGGAAAGTTCTAAAAGCATAAAAACTGTTTTCTGAGACACTGAGCAATAGCAGTCAGATGAAAGGTGAATTTAACCTGGGACAAAACTATCAGGATCCTTTGTCTTGATTACCTCATCAAAGATCCAATAAAGAATAATGTGCTAAGAGGAAAGGGAAGAGAAGGCTTTCAAGGTCACAGGGTCATACACCAGGGTCACTAAGTCTACCACCCTATTCAAGATTTTAAAAAATACCAACACCAATTACTTTATGCTTATACATTTCCTTGTGAGTATGCAGATTACTTTACATTAAATCTTCACATTAAATCACAATTTTAAATCCATGGATATGGAGAACTAGACAGGGTATGCTAATATCAGCAATAATTGTATTAATTAGTATAATTATTTTGAATGGGAAAAATGGCATCCTCTTGGTTTAGTCAAATAGCCTTGAATATTCTGTGTTTAAGCTGTGCCTTGGTGAGAAAGAGTTAAAAGATCAATTATAGCCTTATTCAGAGAATTATCTAGAGGTTGCATTCATGTCTCCCCACAAGTCATCTACCATTCACAATGACATGTAAGACATAATTTATGCAATATACTTTCTCTCACACAACCTATGGGATCCCTGAAGTCTTCCAGTGTAACTTCTGCAACAGTGAAGTAAAACGAAGTAATCTAGCCTAAAACTTGCTTTGAAAGGTTTCCATTACTTGGATAGGTCAAGTTAAGTGAGGATGGCAAGATTCCAAAGATATAGATGGGTTAAAAGAAAATGACAGAAAGTCTTATTTTGAGGTGGTATCAGAAATTTCAGAACATAATGACTTGGTTGTTTGGAAACTCACTGCCAGGTTTTATTCTTGTTTATTTTGCTATTCTGAGATAGGATCCTTCTATGTGGTTCAGCCTGACCTTGAATGTGTTGGTACAAGTTACCTTCCCACCTCAATAGCCGGAGACACAGGTGTGTGCTACAATCACCCAAATTACGTTTTGTTTTCATTTGTTCAGTCAAAAAAATTCTCTGCTAAAACGAATCCTAAACTTGGAATTTAATATTGTAGGTATCTAAGGCACTCCCACACATGTCAAGAAATTCAAATCTTCCCAGCTTCCTTTGGTATTTACGAAGGCCAAAAACCAATGCTTGCTTTAAAGGAAATAAAGAGGTAAAGAAAATAATCCATGAAGGGAGAGAGGAAGAGGGGGAGAAAATGAAATCATACTATTCAATGCGTATCCTATGAAACTAGGAAAATTGAGGGGAGGGCTTGAGTTGAGTGGGAAAAGAGAAAATGATGAAAGAGGTAATATCAATCAAGATGCACTGTCCTTATAAACTGCTTTGATGAATGAATGGTAAAGTCTTTGTGAAACTACTTAAAGTAATAAAAATATAATTTAAAAAAACAAAGATTTTTTTCTTAGTGTACAATATGCAGTTATTTCTTTTTCTTTTGTTCCTCCTCACCCCCACCTTTTGACTTACTCCCTGCTGTCAGTGTTTTTTTTTTATTTTGATATTCTTTGTATTGTATATAAGTTGATCTGATCTGGAGATGGGAAGGAGAATCACAGAAATGGTGAGACAAAGGACAAGGGTGAGCCAGTGCAACAGTGACACTCATAAGACACTTGGTTGGAAATGAACATTACAACTTGGAGGAGAGGGGAGTCTGGGAAGGGAGGGAAAGTGGGAGAAAACAAGGGAGGGGGTAACACTGTTCAACAAGAAATGTACTCACTATCTTTCATATGTAACTGTAACCCTTCTGTATATCACCTTTACAATTTAAAAAAACACAAAAAGGAAAGAAAATGAAAGAAAAATTATGTTTGAATCTGATTGATAACTCCTAAAGATGTCAAAATATAGTTACCTCTTTCCTGAGAAATTTAGATATTTTCAAGAGGTTCAAGAATGACATTATATTCCTAATGATGCTAAAGAGTGTATGGTTTTGTGATCCTCCTCTTCTTATCGCCTAAGTAGTTCATATTGCACCTGTGAGCCAACGGCAATCAGCTATGCTTTTGTTTTAGTTTGCAAAAATATCCCCCATGAACTTTTAAGTGATCATATTTGCCATTATTTTTCAAGAATGAGAGTAAGTTTTCTCTTTTAAAGTTCCCAGTGGTACTAGTTCACTGGTTGACTGGGAATCATTAACTTCCACAAAATCCCACACTGAGGGATTCTAAATGTTTTCATATGTCCCTTACTGTAGAATTGTTCCACTGGCTAAGTCATATGACTCGCAAATTACTGACACACTTGACTTCAGTCTGAAAATGACCTAATCTCTATCCTTCACATTAGTAATGCTAGTGAGGTCTACCTTTAAAATACTTTTAACACCAAAGTATGAGTTGGGTATTGATTCCTCATAACTGTAATACCAGCGACTCAGGCGGCTGAGGTCTGAAGAATCATGGTTCAAAGTCAGCCCAGGCAGAGAAGTCCACGAGAATTCATCTCCAATTAGCTAGAAAAATTTCTGACCTGGAAGCATGGCTTAAGTGGGAGAGTACCAGCTCGGAGCTAGAAAGGCAATGAGTACCGTGCCCTAAACTCAAGCTGCCCATACTTCAAAAAGAAAAAAAATAAAAGACCAAAACATGTCACATTCAAAAGTGAAGGATATATGCAATGTATTTCATTTTTCTAGAATATGAGCTTTTTTCATTTTTACAAAAAATACAGTTTATTAGGAAATATTTTAATGAAGTTATTACCTATAAACATTCAAATTACATCGAACTTGAAAGAAAACTATTGTTTTACATATAAAAGCCACTACGAACATTTTTTTAACAATATGTTTTCTGTGAATGCTTTCAAAACCCCATTGATCTCAAGTCACTTTGGGGTCTAGTTGTCCATCAGCTTCATGTATTCTCTAAATCTTTTTAGAGATGAAAGTGTTTCAAGTGTTTATTTCACCAAATTATATTCATTTTGTAGTGACATCTGATCATATAAAATAATATTTATTGAAATGAACTCCAGGAAGTGGAAACAAGTTCTTTGTTATGTTTTGTTTTACCAGTCCTGGGGCTTGAACTCAGGGCATGGCCACTGTCCCTGAGTCTCTCTGTGCTTGAGCCACAGCGCCACTACCGGCTTTTTCTGTGTATGAGGAATTGAACCCAGGGCTTCATGAATGCAAGGCAAGCACTCTACCACTTAGCCACATTCCCAGCCCCAACAGGTGCTTTTTTCTTTGTTGTTGGTTTTTTTTTCTTTTCCTTTTGTCTTATTTGTTAATTTATCTGTCTTTGGGAGGCATAGAAACAGTAGGACAAAGGGAGAATGAATGCAACAGTGATACTAGGCACTATGCTGAAAATTAGCTATACAACTTGTGGGTGGGGATGGTAGGAGAAAACTAGGAGAGAGAGAGGGAAAGGTGACATTGTTCAAAAAGAAATATACTCTTTATCTCACATATAACTGGAAATTCTCTGTGTATCAACTTTACAATAACAATAAAATTTCATGAACAAAAAATATAAACTTTTTATTGAAAAACCTGACTTTTTTAACTATTGTAAGTCTATGATAGATTTACTAAAGATTCTGAATATATGTTGAGGTTTCTAAACTGAACTGAGTTTAATTGCAAGAAAGATTATTTATAAAATAGAATATCATAAAGTACCTTCTGGACATTACATTTTATGACCATCTTAGATTATGAGCATCATAATCTATCTGGAAGGCACCAGTTTTAAGGAGAAGGTTTTCATGGTGCTATTAAAGAGAAGAAGAAAAAAGAATAGCCAAAGGTAGGCCTGGGTGGTTCTTCCATGGAAGTCTTCTGTAACATAATGGTAAAGATAAATAAACTTATAGAAAATATATGTGAATGTATTTTGTCAGACCTGTGGGTAAATGTCAACTTCTCAACTCCAAAACATCAGAAAAGAAAAATTTAAAGTTGGGCACTGGTTGTTCATGCCTGTAATCCTAACTACTCAGGAGGCTGCTCTAAGGATTGTGGTTCTAAGCTAGCCCCTGCAGGAAAGTCTATGAGACTCTTATCTCCAATAAACCTCTCAGAAAAAGCTGTAAGTGGCACTGTGCCTCAGATGGTAAGGCACTAACCTTGAACACAAAGAGGCTCAGGGGACAGCACACAGGCCCTGAGTGCAAGACCCAGGACTGGTGAAAAGAAAGAGAAAAGAAGGAAGGAAGGAAAGAAGGAAGGAAGAAGGAGGGAGGCAGGGAGGGAGGGAGGGAAGGGAAAAGAAAGGGAGGGAAGGGAGGGGGGGAGGGAGGGAACGAAAAAGGCAAGGGAAGGAGAGATGGAGGGAGGGAGGGAGGGAGGGAGGGAAGGGAAAAGAAAAAATTGAGAGATTTATTTTTAATTTTTTAAAACTGATATGCTTGAAAAGTAAAATTAAATAGGAGAAAATGACTACTACAATTAGTTGATATAATGTACAAAGCTTATCATAATTTCTAATGTTTGACATGCTAAAATATGAAACAAAGGTTAAAAGTAATCTAAAGAGTAAATAGAGCCAGGTAGCTATGGTTCATGCTTTTACTCCTAGCTACTAGGATTTAAAGCCAGTCTGGACAGGAAAGCCAATGAAACTCATCTGTAATTATCAAGCAAAAAGGTAGAAGTTGAGCTGTGGCTCAAGTGGTAGAGCACTAGCCTTAAGAGAGAAAAAGCTAAGGAGAGTTCTTAGGCCCTGAGTTGAAGCCCAAGTCTAGAAACAACAACAAAATAATAGACAGTATAAACATGATGTATGTGGGAGTTGTGACAATGAAATCACCACCCCCCATAACTAGCAAAATCCAATTTTTAAAAAAATAAATAGAATACAACACTAGGGACCCTGAATGGATAAGAATTCATTTTGAAAACAAATAGCAAACTGTATTTTGAGCCATGAAAATATTTATATTTACAACTCATAACCTTTCACCAGTAAAATTTTTCTCCTAAGGAAATGACAGAACATCAAAAAATATACTTGTAACAAGTATATGCAACTTTAACCATGAGATCCCAAAATTAAAAACAACTCATAAAGCCAGGGGCTGGCAATAGCTCATACCTGAAATCCTAGTTACCCAAGAGGCTGAGATTTGAAGATCACAGTTCAAAGCCAGCCTTGATAGTAAAGTCCATGAGACTTAACCACCAAAGAGTAAGAAGTGGAACTGTGGCTCAAGTGGTAGATGAGTAGCCTTAAACAAAAAAGCTCAGGGACAACACCCAGACCCTGAGTTCAAACCACAGAAGAGACACCAAAAACAAAAGAAAAAAAGAACAATGACAAAAAGCCCCAAATAACCCACAAATCTCCTAAATCCCAAATAATAGGTAATGGGTTCAAGACCTGAAATGGCTACTCTATGCAGTGAAAGAAACCTAGGCCATGAACCTGTCTTCAAAAGGCTTCGAAAGCAAACAGTGTATGTGACAAGATTCTAAAAGATAGAAAATGTCAAATGCTAAATACATGCTATAGTAATCCTAATCTGGAAAAGAAAGAAATTAGTCTCCATTCCCTCTAGGCTGTTGAAGAAGAAAGGCCATTCCCAATGGCCTCGGAATTGAGTAAAACTTCTATAGACAATAAAAGTGAGAAAGGTATTTCAAATAAAATAATAGTATGCATTGCTGACCATCTACAAGATGTTAATGTTTCCATAAAATGGCTCTATAGACAAACTGATAGGACTGCAATATATAAGTAACAAAGTCATAGTGGTCAGACATGGGTGTTGACAGATCACAGGTTCCAGTTAGAAGAAAGAGCTGAAGGTGGGTGTGGGCAACAGAAACACAAGACACCATGAAGAAAGACCGAGAGAGGAGACTGAATTTTTCACATCTACTCCAGACAGAGGGTGTGAATGCTATGAGCACTCAGCAGATTGGTTCAATCAAGCAGAATTAGAGATGATTAGATATGGAACGGCAAAGGACTGTGAGTTAGCCAGGACACTAAAACTCCTCTTTTAGTCTACTTCCCACGTTCCATGGTAGATAAAAATAAGAAACAGGAATAAGTTTGGATATGTATAAAGGCAGGAAATTGTTCTGGCTGTGTTCATACTAAATTTGAAGTCTTTAAGTGACAAGCAGTTGGAAATTTCCAACAAGCAATAAGAAATCACATTCAGGAATTTCAAAGATGGTGTGTATGGCTGCTGTAGCTGCAGGAACTGAAGAAAAGGCTAAAGGAAGGAAATGCCCAGAATCACTGGGTGAAGTTGAAATCTGGGAGATCAATATTTTTAAATAAGTTTTTTTATTGTGAAAATACTGTACAGAGGGGTTACAATGACATGAGCAAGGTAATGAGTACATTTCTTATCAAGCATTGTTGCCTCCTCCTTTGTTTTTCCCCTACCATCCCTGCCCTCCCATCTCCACGACACCTCCCCTCTCCCCCCACAAAAGCTGTAAAGTTCATTTTTTAACATAGCATCTTGTACATCTCATTGTTGCAATGGGTCCACCAAATTGTTTAGTGATCAATATTTAAACAAGAGCAAACTGAAGAAGTAATTGCAGGGATGGGATGGCATAGTGTAATCTTTTGAATAATTAGCAGAATAAAGACCAGGAAGCTGAAAAATCTTTTGACTGATGCGGAGGCTTAAGGAGAGGGAAGGCAGATAAATGGAGAGAGAAATGGTAGGAGAACACAATCATAAGACTCAGTGCACACATGTGAAAAGGGGACTAGGAAACTTGCGTGGGGATGGGAACAGATAGAAGGTAACAGATGGAAGGGTGACATGGATCAAGATGCGCTGTACATCTGATTAGACATGTTAAATTTAAACCTTTAGTACAACTATTTGAAGATATAATAATAATAGTAATAATAACAATAAAAGAGAAGAAAAACAAAGAGGGCCAGAGGAAGGGAGAGGAGAAGGGATGGAGGAGGGATGAAGGGAAGAAAGAAAAAGAAGAAAGAAGGGAAGGATAAGTTAGAAGAGGAGGAAGGGAAAGAGAGACAGAAAGAAACACAGAGAGAGACAGAATGAAGCTATTGAAGGGAACAGAGAGAAATGAGATGCTGGGGCCATGAACACAACTGGTAGTGAAGGTATTGAACTATGGGGCATCAGCATCCAATGCCAAGATAATCATTCCTACAAGATCACTGCACTGGACCAGCAGGAAGTCACACATGCCCCTGTAGTGACCACTGCAGTTGAGTAGTGATGCCCCATTACTGTCATGTATTCATTTATCTACTCATTGTCTTTCCTCTTTATACCAGGGGTATCTGTTAAGCAATTAAAACTATTGTTCCAGACTAAGGTATTCAATGCCACTGACTTCCAGAGGCATAGATATAAAATAAAATTACATTAAGTGAAGTAAGCCAGGTCCAAAGAAACATAGGTCCCATGGTTCCTTTCTTTGCAGTAAGTAGTACATGTGTAGCACAAGCAGAAAAGGCCAAAAGCTATGTACATATGACCATATAAGATGTTGTTAAGTGAAACAAACCCAAAGATAGGGACACAAATATCTTTTTTCTTTCTTGCTATTGTATCTAATGTATTTATAGTGTACCATGTGGTTTTTTGTTTCTTTGTGTGTTCCTCCTCCACAGTATAACCCCTGTTTTCCCTGTATTTGATGTTGGTCCCCTGCATCTTGTATATACATTTCTCTAATTCAGGAAGGGGAAGGGATAAAACAAAATGCTTAAATAAGGATACAGGTTGACCCATTTTAACAATGAGATGTACAAACCGCTATGTTGAAAATGAACTTTACAACTTCGGCGGGGGAGGGAGGTAGTTGTCGAGGTGGGAGGGAAGGGATGGTAGGGGGAAAACAAAGGAGGAGGCAACAATGCTCATTAGGAAATGTACTCATTACCTTGCTCATGTAACTGTAACCCCTCTGTACAGCGTTTTTACAATAAAAACATATAAAAAATTAAATAAATGAGTATACTATAGTGCAATGAGCCTAATGAAGGGATGATGTGTGATTAAGTTTTAAGCAAATAGAGGCAGAAAGTGTTGACATTTCTAATCATGGAAGAGCTTCAGGTTCGAAGGTCAGGAAGATCAAGGCAAAAATTGTTTAGACTGTAAGTAAGATGTGTATCTATAGGCTGAGAGGTATGAGCATATAAAAGCTATTGGTGGGAAGGATCATTTATGACTGTCCAATGTTGAGCATGTAGTATATTGATCATGTTCTAACCCTGTGATCTTACCTACAATCCTTACCACAACCCTGCAAGCAAATTATTAGCATGCCTCTTGTCATACAGACTAAGGCACAACGAGGTAGAGAATCTGCTATAGATCTTAGCCTTAATAAAGATGGAGGCAAGACTTAAACACAGAAGGTTTGGTTCCAGAGCCTGTGCTCTTCCCCATGATGTTACACACACACTCTGAGGAGGGACTTCTCCTTAGGCTGAGACAGGAGATAAGGGAAGCCTGGGAAAGAAAAGGAATAGAAAGACAACAGCGCAGTTGCAGTGCTGAGTGCATCAATTGGGGCCAGGAGACATGGCCAGCCACAAGGGGAGGATAGGAATGAAATGCTGGCACAGGCACATAAAGACCGCAGGTCACGTTCTACATGCAGAATGGACAGTTACTTTTAAACCAAAAAGTGGAATAAAGTGATCTAACTATGGCCAGGACTCTGTAGGTCGGATGTCCTGTTTGAAGGCTACTATATGGGATATGTGCATTTTCAAAAGAAGCTGGTATAAACCCCATGCACTGTATAAGGAATAGAAAGCATGCATGAATACAAAGATAATATAAGAAAAAGAAAAACTGAACTCTATTCTTAGCTTAAGACTCCTAAACAGTACAAGAAATAGATGACAAGTGCTAAGTAGCAAAAAAAAAGATGATACATACTCTATTTTTAACTTTTTTCTGCATTGTTCACATTTTTGTACTATAGAAATGCTATTGCTCTTTCAGCCCACAAACTGGGCAATATTATTGTTCAGAAGTAGTAAGGGCTTAAAGACTATAATAATGGTGATGGAGCAGAAAGAACAAAATGAAGAAACAGAAATCCCAGGATTTGGTGACAACTTGAACTTGGAGGATTTCTGAGAGAAGCACCAAGCATGGCAGTGTATGTCAATAACTCCAGCTACATGGAAGGTGAAGATAGGAAGATCTCAGTTTGAAGCCAGATTGGACAAAAGTTAGCGAAACCCTGTCATTAAAAAGTTGGACTTGGGGCTGAGAAGGTGGCTCAATAGTAGAGTGCTTGCCTCGCATGCATGAGGCCCTGGGTTCGATTCCTCAGCACCATATAAGCAGAAAAACCCAGAAGTGGCACTGTGGCTCAAGTAGTAGAGTACTAGCCTTGAACTGAATTGTTCAAGGACAGCACCCAGGCCTAGAGTTCAAGCCCCATGACTGAACAACAACAAAAAAAGCCAGACTTGTATAGTCATACCAGCTACCCATGGGGCAAAAAAATAGGAGGATCAAGGGCCATAGCCAACCCAGGCAAAGGCCAAGCTCCTACCTGAAAAACAAAACAAAAAGCTGAAAGCAAAAGAACTAAGGGTATGGCTTGAAAAGTATAGTGTGTCTAGCAAGCATGAAACTATGAAATTAGTCCCAGGTATTACAGAAAAGAAAACAAACAAGCAACAAAAGACAAAAAAGAAAGAGAAGTTAAGAATTGTGTTAACAGGTATACTCAGGATGCCATATGAGAATACCGTATACTGAGTGGTTTATAAACTCCACTCATTTATTTCTTACACCTCTGGAGGCTGGAAAGTCAAAGATCAATGTTCTGGGAGATGCATCATCTAATGAGGATCAAAACAGCCCCTTTCTTCCCCCGGATTGAAGGGGTTACCAGTTCTTTGTGATAATGTAATCAATCATTGTATTTATGACTCCACGACCATGACCTAAATATCAAATGCTCCTTCTCTGACCCCCAGCACATTGATAATTAAGTTCCAACACAGGAATTGGGGGTGATGGCAGCCACAGACATTAGAACCCTTGCAGGTCATAAAACTATTTAATAAGAACTAGAACCGGGGAGGAAGCACAAATCTAGATAATGGCAAAGAATAAGTTAACTTTCTTCATGTTGAGTTTGAAAGGACAAAGGGTGTCCCAGTGGAATATATCCAGGTGGCCACAGTGCAGAAGACAGGTCTGATTTGAGAGTAATGGGTCTTAAAACATCAACAGAAATAATGACAGCCAGTAAGACCAGAAAAGAACCCTAAGGTCAGAAAGTGGATGACACCATGTGTGAAAAATGTGACATGGGAAAGAAATAGAAAATCACAAAAACACACCACATCAATAATCACAATAAGCACAGTCCACTAATAAAGACTAGAATCTAGAAGCAAAAGCTTAAGGAGGTATAAAATATTTACAAAGACACAAAGTTTCTCCCTCAAATATTTACTAATTACAAAGGAGAAAAGAGTAACTTTAGAAAGAAGATAGCTGGTGCATATCTTAACCAGCTGGCCTGGGTAGGCAGTAATAAAGCATGTTGTCGAAGATACTTCATTATTAAACTGCTGAAGGTCATATAGGAACTCCTGTGTGACAACTTTGAAGATCCAAATTAATTTCAAAACACAACATGAAAGAATTGAAGCAAATAGCCTAGGAGGATCAAAATTGAATTGGATCCCTACTTCACATATTATACCAATATAACTTTATTTAAAAATGTAATTGGGCTGGGCACCAAAGGCATTCATGCCTGTATACCTATTTACTCAGGAGGCTGAGACAGACATTAGAAGCCAGCATAGGCAAAAAAAAGTACACTAGACTCTACCTCCAAAATAACCAGCAAAAGCTGGGCACTGGTGGCTCACTCTTATAATTCTACTTACTCAGGAGGCTGACATCTAAGCATCATGGTTCAAAGCCAGTCCAAGCAGAAATGTCCTCATGAAACTCTAGAATTAACCACTCAAAATCCAGAAGGGGCACTGTGGCTCAAAGTATAGAGTGCTAGCCTTGTGTAAAAGACCTCAGGAACAGTGCCAATGTTCTGACTTCAAGCCCCTCAAGTGACAAAAAATAAAAACTAAATAACCAGCAAAAGGTGGGATGGTAGAAAATGATGAAAACTATGGGGTTAGAATATATAGAAAATATATCAATGCCCATTATGTATATGGAAAGGTAAACCAATAACAACACCCCTGATTGTCTTTTCTTAATTTGAATGGAAACAAATCTGTGAATACATCACCTTCTTGAGAAAATAGCCGTCTCACACATCAGTGGACAGAGAGCAAATTGAAACACTTTACAGACAGCAATTATTTAATATTCTCAAAAGTTAAACACTTCTACCTCTCTTACTATATCACTTCTAGAAATTATCCTAAAGACAATCACATACATGAGTAGAAAGCTGGTATCTAAGGATATTCATTGCAAAATTATTTGTAATAACAAAGGAGTGGACACATTCTAAAAACCTACCACCAACAGAAGGCTGGTTAAATAAAACATGGTACATTTGAATAAAGGAGTATGAGAAGTCCGTAAAAATGTGTAAAAAAACCACAGTAGACACAGTTCTTGATTTATTGATATGGAAAGGGCTCCATGATATAAAACTAAATACAAAAAGCAAGGTGCAATTGGTTAATCACCTGTAGAAAACTAATATATCACCCTGCACCAGAATCAACTCCAATGGATCAAAGAACTCAAAGTCAAAGCAGACACCCTGAAAACATTACAGAACCAAATAGGAGAAACCCTAGGTCTCCTTGGCACAGGCC
>NW_012267356.1:3591266-3593531 GCF_000151885.1 Dipodomys ordii | reverse complement strand
CCATTTGTCCAACCTTTCTTTGATTTGTTGTGTTTCTGGGTCTCTATTAAGAAAATTTTGGCCTGTGCCAAGGAGACCTAGGGTTTCTCCTATTTGGTTCTGTAATGTTTTCAGGGTGTCTGCTTTGACTCCGAGGTCTTTGATCCATTTGGAGTTGATTCTGATGCAGGGTGATATATAAGGATCTAGCTGTAGTTTTCTTCAAGTAATTAACCAATTTTGCCAGCACCGCTTACTAAAGAGGCTGTCTTTCTTCCATTCTACTTTTTTAGGCTCCCATATTGAAGATTAGGTGGCTATAGGTCTGTGGATTCATTTCTGGGTTTTCAATTCTATTCTATTGGTCCTGAGGTCTGTTCTTGTGCCAGTACCAAGCTGTTTTGATTACTATGGCTTTGTAGTAGAGTTTGAAATTTGGTATTGATATTCCTCCAGCACTGTTCTTTCTGTTAAGGATCATTTTTGCTTTTGGGGTTTTTATTGTTTCATATGAATTTTTGGATTGTATCTTTATTTCCTTGAAGAATGAGGTTGGAATATTGGTAGGTATCCCATTGAATTTGTAGATAGCCTTGGGAAGCATTGCTATTTTCACGATGTTTATTCTTCCAATCCAGGAGCATGAGAGGTTTTTCCACTTTCTAAGTTCTGTTTTGATTTCCTTTTTCAAGTTTTTAAAGTTTTCATCATAGAGGTCTCCTAGGTATTTTATTTTTTGTGGGGCTATTATGAATGGAGTTGCTTTCCTGATTTCAGCCACATTTTTCTCATTGTTGGCATACAGAAAAGCCATTGATTTTTGAGGGTTAATTTTACACCCTGCTACTTTGCCAAAGTTTTGAATCAGCTTGAGTAATTTGGGAGTGGAGTCCATGGGATTCTTTAAATACTAGATCATGTCATCTGCAAAGAAGTAGTTTTACTTCATCTTTCCCTATTTGGATCCCTTTTATGCTTGCATCTTGTCTTATTGCTGTAGCTAGGCATCCTAATACTAAATTGAAGAGAAGAGAGTGGACATCCTTGTCTCATTCCTGAGTTAAGAGGAAATGGCTGTAGTTTTTCACCATTAAGTATAATGCTGGCTGTAGGTTTGTCATATACAGCCTTTATTGTATTGAGGAATGTTCCATAGATTCCTAGTTTTTCCAGAGCCTTCATCATAAAGGGGTGTTGGATCTTGTCAAATGTCTTTTCTGCATCTATTGAGATAACCATGTGGTTCTTATCCTTGCTCTTGTTTGTGTGATGAATTATCTTAATTGATTTGTGTATGTAGAACCAGCTTTACATCCCTGAAATGAATCCTGTTTGATCGTGGTGTATGATGTCATCCTGCTTTCTTTGGAGTTTGAGATTGGGAAATTTGTTATACTAAGCCAATCTCAGGTAATAGAGTGCATGAAACTCCATCTCAATGGAAGAAGCTAGGTATGGTAGCCCGTGCCTGACATCCCAGCTGTGATAGGAAACCTAAAATAGGTGTATTATACACCAAGCATACACTTGGCAGTAAGCAAGACTCTGCTTCAAGAATAATAAGAACAAAAAAAGGGACTGGAGGCATAGGCAGCAGTAGAATACCTGTCTAGAAAGTGCAAAGCCCTGAGTTTCAACACCTTAGGACTGTCAAATAAACCAAACACAACTATGTCATTTCCTGTAAAATATCAAGGAAGTGACTGGTATTAACCCATTTGCAATAGGAAAATTCAGATTTTTGTTTTTCTCTTGCCTGTTGACCCCATCCATATTTTTACAACTTACTATTAATAAGAGCTATTCTGAAATACTTCCAGCATATTATTATGTACTGGCACATCTTACCCTACTTCCCAACATCTAATGTTTAATAAGCTTGGAACCCCGATTGCTGCTCCAAGCAGCCATATCTCTGTATGCTACAAGATGACAACATTTGACCATAGCCCTATTGATCAGTGGCTTCTGTTAGCTAAGGGCTTGCTTTTTGTTGTTTGGGTGACTTTCATGTGTTTCTTATTTTGTTCTCATGAAAACCATTCATAGTAGGTATTATTGTCCTCGTCTTAACTTTGGGCACAAAAGAGGTTATATTACATCTCCAGTGTTGTATAGCTAATCAATGTCAAGTCCAACTCCAATTCTTTTTTTTTTTAGTTCTTTTTTTAATTTTAATTTTTATTTCTTGTGAACATACTGTACAGAGGGGTTACAATTACATGGGCAGGATAATGCGTACATTTCTTATCAAGCATTGCAGCCTCCTCCTTTGTTTACCCTTCA